>NW_023995571.1:2500-5000 GCF_015586225.1 Lucilia sericata | reverse complement strand
GTGGGTTAGATGACATAAACAACTTGATGTTAAAAAATCTTCCTAAAATAGCTGTAAGTTTTCTTACTAACATTTACAATTCCTGCTTGTGTCTCCAATACTTTTCTAGTTCATGGAAAACTGCCAAGGTTACACCAATACCCAAG
This sequence comes from Lucilia sericata, assembly GCF_015586225.1. Classification (NCBI taxonomy): domain Eukaryota; kingdom Metazoa; phylum Arthropoda; class Insecta; order Diptera; family Calliphoridae; genus Lucilia; species Lucilia sericata. The sequence goes on along the minus strand of NW_023995571.1, from coordinate 4,854 downwards.
GTGGGTAAATTGCCTAACCAGCCTGAAAACTACAGACCGATTAGCTTATTAAGTAGTCTAGGAAAAATGCTTGAAAAGATTATATGTAAGAAAATTATTAAATTTGTAAATGCTAACCACATTCTACCTGACGAACAATTTGGATTTAGAAGTTCGCACTCTACTGTTCATCAGGTTAAAAGGATCTGTAATGATATTAAAACTGGATTAGTATCTGGAAAGTCAACCGCTCTAGTCTTACTTGATGTTGAAAAAGCATTCGATTCTGTATGGCACAATGGACTGGTATACAAACTCATCCAATTTAATTTTCCATTGTTCCTTATTAAGCTTGTTAGAAATTTTCTTAAAGATAGATACTTTTGTGTTTCTGTAGGAAGTTGTTTCTCGGATCTGAATCTTATCCCGGCTGTTGTCCCACAAGGCTCAGTTCTTGGCCCAATTCTGTACAACATTTTTTGTGCTGATTTACCCGCAATTAGTCCTAGCAAATTAGCTGCTTATGCTGACGATTTAGCAGTATATTTCACACATGAACTCAGTCAGAATATTCTGACAGAAATTCAATGTTCTTTAGATTTGTTACAAGATTATTATTCCAAATGGAGGATAAAAATTAATCCTAATAAGACTCAAGCTATCTTTTTTACAAGAAAAAGAAAACATTGTTTCTTGCCAAATGGTAATCTAACTCTTTTAGGCAGTAATATTATTTGGTCTGATAACGTTCTTTATTTAGGTATTTCTTTGGACAAAAAGTTGACATTTAACACTCATGTAAGCCACATTATCGATAAAATTAACAAATATAAAAATATATTATACCCACTTATCAATCGTAACTCTTTACTAAGTAATTCCAATAAAATTTTAATTGTTAAAACCATTTTTCAGGCAATAATCCTATATGGCTGCCCAATTTGGGGCAATTGTGCCAAAACTCATTAAATCGCCTGCAAATAGCTCAGAATAAAATTCTGAAAATGGTTCTGAAATTACCATGGCATTTTTCCACCTCCAGATTGCACACCATCAGTAACACCAAAACTGTTACAAAAGCCATTGAAATTCTAACCGCACGTTTTAGATTCAACTGCTCTTTTTCGGATAATCCTCTTATTTCCGCACTGTACTAATTGTAAATGTTACTGTCTACTTATTATTGTTTTGTAATTTTTTTTTTTTTTTTTTTGCTATCTTATATACATATGTATATTGTAATTTTTCTAATGTTAATTACTTTCTTACCTATTACTTTATATAATGTATTAACTAGTTAGTAGTACTATGTTGCTCTGTTTTTTTTAATCATTTTATTAATAAAATTATTAATTCATAATTACTCATTTTTTCATTTTTTTTCCTCATATTGAAGGTTTTTTTATAGTTTTCCTTCAAAGTATTATTAATCTATTTCTTTACAATTGTTATTTTCTTTAATTAAATATAAAACTTAAGATATAAGGCAAAGCCAAATCTGTGCAATATAACTTTTTGTATTTATGATAAAATTGTAAAAAAATTTCTATTAAATAAATAAATAAATAAATAAATATTAAAGTTTTATATATTTTTTATTGATTTCAATATAAATACACATACATATGTATGTATATATAGAAAAATTAATAGAATTTATATATAAAAGAATATACATATGTATATGTAATATATTTATTTAAACAATAAATAAAAATTAATACATATGTATAATAAAATAAATTAATTTGAACATTTCATCAGGTTTTGTTTTTAAAGAATTTGTATCAAAACTAACTTCAGGAAAATATGGTTTTATGGCAAAATATCATCATTTTCTTTATTATCTTCGATTTTCTTTCTTGAATTGATTTATTTATCGTATTCTTGAAGCGATGCAACGATAAACGCAGATCCTTTATAAATTTATCATAGGTGTATCCCTCTGATTTAGTTGATTCTGTAATAAAATTATTGTTATTATTCATACTATTAGAACTTTCTCAAATAAATTACCATAAATTGCGTTTAATTACGTTGCTATATCTTTTTAAGGACTTTTTCCCCTTAACACCATCATAATTATAATTGCTTATTATGGATTTACTTAAAATTCGGTCAATATTTCTTAAATTTCCTGCAATTATTCGCTTCATTACAACAATCTAAAAATGCGAAAATAAACTATAATATCTCTCGCAAAACAATACAAATAAATATTTGAATGGCACTACTTTTGTTTTAAATAACATACAAACCATTAACATTTGCATGGGATGGACATTTTTTATATATTTAATTTATAATCGATATCTATCTATCTAATCTATCTATCCTATCTATCTATCTATGCTATCTTATCTATCTATCTATCT
>NW_023995570.1:0-106148 GCF_015586225.1 Lucilia sericata | reverse complement strand
GTAGTAGTTAGTTAGTAGTTTAGTTAGTTAGTTAGTTAGTAGTTAGTTAGTTAGTTAGTTAGTAGTTAGTTAGTTTAGTAGTTAGAGTTGTTAGTTAGTTAGTAGTTAGTTAGTTAGTTAGTTATTAGTTAGTTAGTAGTTAGTTAGTTAGTTAGTTAGTTAGTTAGTTAGTTAGTAGTTAGTTAGTAGTTAGTTAGTTAGTTAGTTAGTTAGTGTTAGTTAGTTAGTTAGTTAGTTAGTAGTTAGTTAGTTAGTTAGTTAGTTAGTTAGTTAGTAGTAGTAGTAGTCGTTCGAAAGTTTTCAAGTTTGAAAGGGGGATGTATATACATCAAATCCGAAGAAATACACCTAGGCCTCTATCAGGCCTTACAAAACCGGATTAAAGCTCATAGTCTAACTATGGATCAGTATATAGAATTTGCTATTAGACCCGCCTTTATAGTCTTTACAATAATCCAGTCTTGATTGAGTCTAATTTCTATTTCAAGATAAATATTTGCAAGCTAATACCACTAGATCACGTTCCATTTCAACATCACTTATGTCTATCATGGCGTATAATGAATATTTATAACAATCATACGCATCAATGATTCGTGTTAACGTTAAAGGTCACAGATAATTGAAATATATGTATGTAAATATAGGTTGGTTTTTAAAATAATCTAAACAAAGTTATTACATTAATTTTAATATATTTATTGAAATCATTTATGACAAAACAACTTCTTTAAGTTAAATAAATAAATATTTACTCTTAAATATCTTAACTATTTTCTTGTAAAATTAGAATTTAATAACAAAACTCATGTTATTGTTAAACTTAACTGTTTTGAGTAAACCATAAAAATTTTGAGATATTGTAACATATTCCAACTTAATTTACATTTCCACAAAACAATATCGTTAACAAATTTTGCTGCTTGAACAATTAAACACCCGCAGGAGTATAAAATAAACAAAGAGAATCCTTATACACATACAGACACAGATTCCTTGAAATAAACTTATGCACATACAAACTCGTATGTGTATGTATATAACTGTGTGATTTTAACATAACAATCAATGTTTATAATCACATTTATAAGATTGTGTCTATAGATATGTACATATACTATGTGTATATATTTATTCGTATATACATACACACATTTTTAAGTATATAAAGAGTTTGTATGTATTTGCGTACATTTACCCAGCAACAACAACAACAACTTGATGTTGTACAATTCAGTTAATATTTAATTACATTTGATTGATTTGAATTGCAATTACAAACAATTTGTGAATTATGTTAATGAAGTTTATTGTATGTTTTGTTGTGTTGTGTTTAATATCCAGTCATTCATACTTGCTCTATATGTAAATACATATGAGGCAAATAGCTTATGTCTGAAAAGGTTATAAAAAAAACTTTGAAATTTCATTTTTTAATAGAATAATGAATTTGACATTAAATTTTAAAGAATTTCCTTGGCTGATTTATGCTGTATATTTTATGGATTTCTTTCCTTTATTAGAGTTAGACTATTTGTCACATCAGACCTTTCTACACATATCTTTCAACGATTATATGTGCTTAGTTATGTGTAGCAGAACATTTTGTTTTAAGATTAAAATCATAACAATCTTTGATTGAATATTATGCTAAAGACAAAAGCAATATTTATTTATACTGCTTAAGCGGGAGTTTATCTTTGGTTAATAAAGTTTTTGTAACGGCCAAATTTAAATTTTATTAAAGCTATAAGTGTTTATGGTGAATGAAGGAAGCAATATCACAAGACAAACTATTTTGGATTAAAATTGTGGAAAGTCTTTATGACTAAAATTTCCATTTTTTGTGAAAATTGTGAATTTAATGACAAAGTGACACGTTTCTTTTTTGAATTAAAACTTGTCTTTTTGAAGAAAAGTCGACTTTTTGGTAAAAAAGCTACTTTTGGAAATATTTTTTTTTTTTTGAAAACTTTACTTTTTGAAAAACATTCTCTTTTTAGTGAAAATAAAAGGTAAAAAGTAAATTTTTAGTGAGAAAGTGACTATTTAGTGAAAGTTATGTTCTAGTTCTTTTCTAGTTCTAGTTCTAGTTGTTCTAGTTCTGTCTAGTTCTGTTCTAGTTCTGTTCTAGTTCTGTTCTAGTTCTGTCTAGTTCTGTTCTAGTTCTGTTCTAGTTCTGTTCTAGTTCTGTTCTAGTTCTGTTCTAGTTCTGTTCTAGTTCTGTTCTAGTTCTGTTCTAGTTCTGTTCTAGTTCTGTTCTAGTTCTGTTCTAGTTCTGTTCTAGTTCTGTTCTAGTTCTGTTCTAGTTCTGTTCTAGTTCTGTTCTAGTTCTGTTCTAGTTCTGTTCTAGTTCTGTTCTAGTTCTGTTCTAGTTCTGTTCTAGTTCTGTTCTAGTTCTGTTCTAGTTCTGTTCTAGTTCTGTTCTAGTTCTGTCTAGTTCTGTTCTAGTTCTGTTCTAGTTCTGTTCTAGTTCTGTTCTAGTTCTGTCCTAGTTCTGTTCTAGTTCTGTTCTAGTTCTGTTCTAGTTCTGTTCTAGTTCTAGTCTGTTCTAGTTCTGTTCTAGTTCTGTTCTGTCTAGTTCTGTTCTAGTTCTGTTCTAGTTCTGTTCTAGTTCTGTTCTAGTTCTGTTCTAGTTCTGTTCTAGTTCTGTTCTAGTTCTGTTCTAGTTCTGTTCTAGTTCTGTTCTAGTTCTGTTCTAGTTCTGTTCTAGTTCTGTTCTAGTTCTGTTCTAGTTCTGTTCTAGTTCTGTTCTAGTTCTGTTCTAGTTCTGTTCTAGTTCTGTTCTAGTTCTGTTCTAGTTCTGTTCTAGTTCTGTTCTAGTTCTGTTTAGTTCTGTTCTAGTTCTGTTCTAGTTCTGTTCTAGTTCTGTTCTAGTTCTGTTCTAGTCTGTTCTAGTTCTGTTCTAGTTCTGTTCTAGTTCTGTTCTAGTTCTGTTCTAGTTCTGTTCTAGTCTGTTCTAGTTCTGTTCTAGTTCTGTTCTAGTTCTGTTCTAGTTCTGTCTGTTCTAGTTCTGTTCTAGTTCTGTTCTAGTTCTGTTCTAGTTCTGTTTAGTTCTGTTCTAGTTCTGTTCTAGTTCTGTTCTAGTTCTGTTCTAGTTCTGTTCTAGTTTGTTCTAGTTCTTCTGTTCTAGTTCTGTTCTAGTTCTGTTCTAGTTCTGTTCTAGTTCTGTTTAGTTCTGTTCTAGTTCTGTTCTAGTTCTGTTCTAGTTCTGTTCTAGTTCTGTTCTAGTTCTGTTCTAGTTCTGTTCTAGTTCTGTTTAGTTCTGTTCTAGTTCTGTTCTAGTTCTGTTCTAGTTTCTTTCTAGTTCTGTTCTAGTTCTGTTCTAGTTCGTTCTAGTTCTGTTCTAGTTCTGTTCTAGTTCTGTTCTAGTTCTGTTCTAGTTCTGTTCTAGTTCTGTTCTAGTTCTGTTCTAGTCTGTTCTAGTTCTGTTCTAGTTCTGTTCTAGTTCTGTCTAGTTCTGTTCTAGTTCTGTTCTAGTTCTGTTCTAGTTTGTTCTAGTTCTGTTCTAGTTCTGTTCTAGTTCTGTTCTAGTTCTGTTCTAGTTCTGTTCTAGTTCTGTTCAGTTCTGTTTAGTTCGTTCTAGTCTGTTCTAGTTTGTTCTAGTTCTGTTCTGGTTCTGTTCTAGTTATGTTCTAGTTCTAGTTCTGTTCTAGTTCTGTTCTAGTTTGTTCTAGTTCTGTTCTAGTTCTGTTCTAGTTTGTTCTAGTTCTGTTCTAGTTCTGTTCTAGTTCTGTTCTAGTTCTGTTCTAGTTCTGTTCTAGTTTTGTTCTAGTTCTGTTCTAGTTCTGTTCTATTCTGTTCTAGTTCTGTTCTAGTTCTGTTCTAGTTCTGTTCTATTTCTGTTCTAGTTCTGTTCTAGTTCTGTTCTGAAAAACGGGAGTTTATTGAAATTGGGTTTTAAAAGAAATACGGATTTTTATTATAACCAGAATTTTAAGTGAAAACTTTTTGTGAAATCGAGAATTTTTGGTGAAAACTATAAAAGGGTAATAAAATTAACAAAAAGTTTATGAACTTTAGAAGGCAGAATATATAGCTTGAAATAGAAAATTTAATCAGTAGTTAATTTATTATAATTTCTTTAAATTTTTAAAGAATGTTGTGTTCCTTTAAAACGCTTAAGGATATTTCATAAAACTAAATTTAAATAATTTTGTACAATAAGTTCTACTTATTTGGTATTAGTAACAGGTCAATCAGTTTAAAATTGCAGTACATTTATATATAAATGGATGTATGTATGAATAGCTTAGTATATACAAAAATACAACTGTAAATACATAAACATTAGGATAACCCCTAAAAAGTAGTAATTCTTGGTTAAAGTGTCACACATTGATTAGTTTTGATCGAGCCCCTCTACTAAGCCTTTATATTCATGTTTACTAATTAAGAAAATTTACTGCAGTATATATAAATATACTGATATCCTTTACACATATACTTAATATGCTACACACACAGGGATAATTTAAAATCTATACACATTCAAGTGTATTTATCATTCATTCTTAGGAACTACTCAACGAATCATTGCTCCTGTTAACTATATGGCCAGACTCTTTCTCTTTCTTCTTCCTGTATTAATATTAGAATTCATTTGTCGATACTCGGGCTAAAATTAGAAAATACTAGCAGAATTATATAAAATGAGTATTTCCTGTGCATAAATACGGATAATCACACACATTGATGTACAAAAGGTGCTGTGTGTACATTAAGCACTACTACTAGTTAGTGGTAATTACACATTGCTTAATTGTAAGTAATTTGAAAAAATTGCTACAACAGCCAAAGGATATCATCAATATTTGTTTGATAACAAATTGTTGCGGATGCAATGTTAAACCATTTAAAGCCATAATTGTGCATCGAAAGATGTTTAAATATATACCTATGTATGTATGAACATATAAATTTTAAGTTACCAAAAATGTTTGCTATATTGAACTTAAATGATTTAAACTGCAGACGGAGCCAAACACGAACAATTTTTGTAATAATAAAACAATGGGTTTAAAATGTTTGTGAATCAATGTTGAAAAGCACTTTAGCTTTAAAATAATTCCTTTTGATTTGCATAAAAGAAAGTTATATAATTTTGTTTGGGAAAAAATAAAAGTCAGAACATTTACTGAATTAAACCGAATATTCGATACCCTTTACTATTTCTGTTCTGTTCTAGTTCTGTTCTAGTTCTGTTCTAGTTCTGTTTAGTTCCTGTTTTAGTTCTGTTCTAGTTCTGTTCTAGTTCTGTTCTAGTTCTGTTCTAGTTCTGTTCTAGTTCTGTTCTAGTTCTGTTCTAGTTTCTGTTCTAGTTCTGTTTCTAGTTCTGTTTCTAGTTCTGTTCTAGTTCTGTTCTAGTTCGGTTTAGTTCGGTTCTAGTTCTGTTTTCTAGTTCTGTTCTAGTTCTGTTCTAGTTCTGTTCTAGTTCTTCTAGTTCTGTTCTAGTTCTGTTCTAGTTCTGTTCTAGTTCTGTTCTGTTCTGTTTCTAGTTCTGTTCTAGTTCTGTTCTAGTTCTGTTCTAGTTCTGTTCTAGTTTCGTTCTATCTGTCTAGTTCTGTTCTAGTTCTGTTCTAGTTCTGTTCTAGTTCTGTCTAGTTCTGTTCTAGTTCTGTCTAGTTCTGTTCTAGTTCGGTTCTAGTTCTGTTCTAGTTCTGTCTAGTTCGGTTCTAGTTCTGTTCTAGTTTCTGTTCTAGTTCTGTTCTAGTTCGTCTAGTTCTTTCTAGTTCTGTTCTAGTTCTGTTCTAGTTCTGTTCTAGTTCTGTTCTAGTCTGTTCTAGTGTCTGTTCTAGTTCTGTTCTAGTTCTGTTCTAGTTCTGTTCTAGTTCTGTTCTAGTTCTGTTCTAGTTCTGTTCTAGTTCTGTTCTAGTTCTGTTCTAGTTCTGTTCTAGTTCTGTTCTAGTTCTGTTCTAGTTCTGTTCTAGTTCTGTTCTAGTTCTGTTCTAGTTCTGTTCTAGTTCTGTTCTAGTTCTGTTTAGTTCTAGTTCTGTTCTAGTTCTGTTCTAGTTCTGTTCTAGTTCTGTTCTAGTTCTGTTCTAGTTCTGTTCTAGTTCTGTTCTAGTTCTGTTCTAGTTCTGTTCTAGTTCTGTTCTAGTTCTGTTCTAGTTCTGTTCTAGTTCTGTTCTAGTTCTGTTCTAGTTCTGTTCTAGTTCTGTTCTAGTTCTGTTCTAGTTCTGTTCTAGTTCTGTTCTAGTTGTTCTAGTTCTGTTCTAGTTCTGTTCTAGTTCTGTTCTAGTTCTGTTCTAGTTCTGTTCTAGTTCTGTTCTAGTTCTGTTCTAGTTCTGTTCTGTTCTAGTTCTGTTCTTTCTAGTTCTGTTCTAGTTCTGTTCTAGTTCTGTTCTAGTTCTGTTCTATTCTGTTCTAGTTCTGTTCTAGTTCTGTTCTAGTTCTGTTCTAGTTCTGTTCTAGTTCTGTTCTAGTTCTGTTCTAGTTCTGTTCTAGTTCTGTTCTAGTTCTGTTCTAGTTCTGTTCTTGTTCTGTTCTAGTTCTGTTCTAGTTCTGTTCTAGTTCTGTTCTAGTTCTGTTCTAGTTCTGTTCTAGTTCTGTTCTAGTTCTGTTCTAGTTCTGTTCTAGTTCTGTTCTAGTTCTGTTCTAGTTCTGTTCTAGTTCTGTTCTAGTTCTGTTCTAGTTCTGTTCTAGTTCTGTTCTAGTTCTGTTCTAGTTCTGTTCTAGTTCTGTTCTAGTTCTGTTCTAGTTCTGTTCTAGTTCTGTTCTAGTTCTGTTCTAGTTCTGTTCTAGTTCTGTTCTAGTTCTGTTCTAGTTCTGTTCTAGTTCTGTTCTAGTTCTGTTCTAGTTCTGTTCTAGTTCTGTTCTAGTTCTGTTCTAGTTCTGTTCTAGTTCTGTTCTAGTTCTGTTCTAGTTCTGTTCTGTTTCTAGTTCTGTTCTAGTTCTGTCTAGTTCTGTTCTAGTTTCTGTTCTAGTTCTGTTCTAGTTTCTGTTCTAGTTCTGTTCTAGTTCTGTTCTAGTTCTGTTCTAGTTCTGTTCTATTTCTGTTCTAGTTCTGTTCTAGTTTCTGTTCTAGTTCTGTTCTAGTTCTGTTCTAGTTCTGTTCTAGTTCTGTTCTAGTTCTGTTCTAGTTCTGTTCTAGTTCTGTCTAGTTTGTTCTAGTTCAGTTCTATTCAGTTCTAGTTCAGTTCTAATCTGAAATTGAGATTCAAGAGCAACTTTTTGAACAAAAAAATTTTTCCTCAAATTGCAGTATTATTGCATTATACAAGGGTATGTTTGCAATGTTTTTATTTTTCTGAAATTCCATCTCATGACTTTTTATTATTATTTTGAATAAGTTAATTCATATTGAATTTTATTGTGCGGGTTAGTGTGGTAGATAATGCAAAAGTAAAAATCATCGAGCGCGAAAAAAGTACATTTCATGTAAGGCAACTGGAAAATTATGCTTTCACCAAAAACGCAAAAAAGAATATAAAAATAAAATTGTTTGGGTACAAGAAAGAGGGTGTGAAAATATGATTTTTTTAAAAAGCAAGGAAGTAGACGCTCTATCATGGCCATGACTCGTCTTGTAACTGAATACCACCATCATAAAGATGATTACAAATATGTGAATTTATTACTTCTTTTTTTATTTTAGTCTATGAGATTCAGGAATAAATCTTCGGACATTGACAGCACAATGATATTGCAATTTTTTCTCTAAAATATAAAGACAAACCAATAATGATAAAGAAAAAAATTATATAAATTTTATAATAATTGCCAAATTTATAAAAATATTTGATAATTTGGTCTCTGGAAGGAGATTTTTAGTTGGTTATCAAAATTCATTGTTTTTCAAACATTTGTCTCAACTTCTTAATTAAAGAATAATTATAACTAATTTATCTTCTGTAACCAATGATGCCTAAACAAATGTCAATTGTTCTTAAAGCGTTTGATTTGCTAAACTCAATAGACAATTTTCCCTTTTGTTCTTATTTATTGGTAAGAAATGAAGCTTAGTATGGATTATACTTATACTAAGGCTTAACAATGACAGAAAACAACAAGCTAAAGAAACTTCTTCGTACAACAAACAAATTAGCAGTTGTCAGCCACAATGTTCAATGGTGTAATTTTATTGATTGACTTTTTAGTGTGTAAAAAAGCAGTTTTTACACTTTATAAAACTTTATAAACTACATATTTTTTTTTGGCAATTTTTTCTCGTTTTTTATAATATTTGTGGTAACTATACTTTAGTTTTCTTTAAAATTCTACTCTCTGTTGCTTGGCACGTGCTTTAACACTTTTTCTTGTTAGTTAAAGCCCCTCACAACAGCAACAACAACAACAGCACTAAATACTAGAAGTCTGACATTTGTCCTAAGGCAGCAATAAATATACGTGTCAATTTATCATGTATGAAGGTGTGTGATGTGTTTTGCTATGAATGGGCCACCTAGAGAATATTTATATGGAACTGTTAGTTGTTGCTGTTGTACCTGGTGGTAAATGCCAACTACTACATACGTTTATTTCATCGGCATAAAAGCCAATTGCTTGGGCAGTAAATCAGCTCATTAGGTTAACCGCCCATAGAGAGACACCAACTCCAAAACAAAAACACTAAAGAACTACAACAAAAATGGCAATGGCTAAATACTCGAAACATGAATCATACAGATGTTTATGTCCGTATTAAAACATGGATGAGAAATTATCAGGTTGCAAGTAAAATACACTTATGAAAAAACACTAGTTTAATTTTAGTTCAGTTGTATTTCAGTTCTAGTTCAGTTCCAGTCAGTTCTAGTTCAGTTCTAGTTCAGTTCTAGTTCAGTTCTAGTTCAGTTCTAGTTCAGTTCTAGTTCAGTTCTAGTTCAGTTCTAGTTCAGTTCTAGTTCAGTTCTAGTTCAGTTCTAGTTCAGTTCTAGTTCAGTTCTAGTTCAGTTCTAGTTCAGTTCTAGTTCAGTTCTAGTTCAGTTCTAGTTCAGTTCTAGTTCAGTTCTAGTTCAGTTCTAGTTCAGTTCTAGTTCAGTTCTAGTTCAGTTCTAGTTCAGTTCTAGTTCAGTTCTAGTTCAGTTCTAGTTCAGTTCTAGTTCAGTTCTAGTTCAGTTCTAGTTCAGTTCTAGTTCAGTTCTAGTTCAGTTCTAGTTCAGTTCTAGTTCAATTCTAGTTCAGTTCTAGTTCAGTTCTAGTTCAGTTCTAGTTCAGTTCTAGTTCAGTTCTGTTCAGTTCTAGTTCAGTTCTAGTTCAGTTCTAGTTCAGTTCTAGTTCAGTTCTAGTTCAGTTCTAGTTCAGTTCTAGTTCAGTTCTAGTTCAGTTCTAGTTCAGTTCTAGTTCAGTTCTAGTTCAGTTCTAGTTCAGTTCTAGTTCAGTTCTAGTTCAGTTCTAGTTCAGTTCTAGTTCAGTTCTAGTTCAGTTCTAGTTCAGTTCTAGTTCAGTTCTAGTTCAGTTCTAGTTCAGTTCTAGTTCAGTTCTAGTTCAGTTCTAGTTCAGTTCTAGTTCAGTTCTAGTTCAGTAGTTCAGTTCTAGTTCAGTTCTAGTTCAGTTCTAGTTCAGTTCTAGTTCAGTTCTAGTTCAGTTCTAGTTCAGTTCTAGTTCAGTTCTAGTTCAGTTAGTTCAGGTTCTAGTTCAGTTCTAGTTCAGTTTCTAGTTCAGTTCTAGTTCAGTTTCTAGTTCAGTTCTAGTTCAGTTCTAGTTCAGTTCTAGTTCAGTTCTAGTTCAGTTCTAGTTCAGTTCTAGTTCAGTTCTAGTTCAGTTCTAGTTCAGTTCTAGTTCAGTTCTAGTTCAGTTCTAGTTCAGTTCTAGTTCAGTTCTAGTTCAGTTCTAGTTCAGTTCTAGTTCAGTTCTAGTTCAGTTCTAGTTCAGTTCTAGTTCAGTTCTAGTTCAGTTCTAGTTCAGTTCTAGTTCAGTTCTAGTTCAGTTCTAGTTCAGTTCTAGTTCAGTTCTAGTTCAGTTCTAGTTCAGTTCTAGTTCAGTTCTAGTTCAGTTCTAGTTCAGTTCTAGTTCAGTTCTAGTTCAGTTCTAGTTCAGTTCTAGTTCAGTTCTAGTTCAGTTCTAGTTCAGTTTTAGTTCAGTTCTAGTTTAGTTCTAGTTCAGCTCTAGTTCAGTTCTAGTTCAGTTCTAGTTCAGTTCTAGTTCAGTTCTAGTTCAGTTCTAGTTCATTCTAGTTCAGTTCTAGTTCAGTTCTAGTTCAGTTCTAGTTCAGTTCTAGTTCAGTTCTAGTTCAGTTCTAGTTCAGTTCTAGTTCAGTTCTAGTTCAGTTCTAGTTCAGTTCTAGTTCAGTTTCAGTTCAGTTCTAATTCAGTTCTAGTTCAGTTCTAGTTCAGTTCTAGTTCAATTCTAGTTCAGTTCTAGTTCTAGCTCACTTCTGCATATGTGTACATATATTTTTCTGAGTGTATTTATGACTTCTATATATAAAAAATGACACCCTGAGTTTTTACCACACGTTCCACGTATGTCTTTATTATTTACGAACGTGTGCGAAAAAAGAGAATTAAGTGGAAGTTTTTTGAATATATGAAACGCTTTTTCGTTAAGCTTCATTTAATCAAAACAAAAGTGAATTCGATGTTCTGGTCTTGTTTTTTTTTTTTTTCTTTCCTTTATACGTTTTTCTATTTCTTTGAAAAATTACCTGTTTTGGATGCTTAGGCTTAACAAAATAATGCCATGAATGCTAATAAATCTCCCAGGAACATGTTAAGACTTAAAATACAATAATTTTTTCCAAAAAAATGTACTGCTGCAACAAACGAAAGTCGAAAGATTAGAAATCGACAAAACTTTTAAGCTAAGTTAAAAGTGTTTGATTAATACTTTTAAGTAGACAGTACAAGGACTAACTCGACAATTGACTGAATGGCGGCAGTAATGAAGTTGAAGAGCATTTACATCTCTATGCGTTTGGAAGGGTACTGAAAACAAACAAAGATTTATAAAGATTAGAGAAAAAAGTAAAAATATAGACAATGATATCTTAATTGTAATCTTATTTATCTGACTAGAAAATAACTTTGTGTTTTGTTTTAGGATTTTATTTAAATATAGGTTGAAAATATTATGTTACACAAAATTATTTTTAATACCTTAAATATCCCCAAAAACACGCTATAGTAATAATTCAAAATAACGCCTAAAAGTTTTCTTTTCTTTTAGGAACAAAAACAAATTTTAAATTTGTTTTTGTCTTCCAGCAAAGTGCTAGCTAAAATAAGTTGTAATCTTAATTACTTTTGTTTAATTACTTTAAACTTTAGATGTGTTGTGGCATAAAACACTTTCATTTTTATTTTTTTCCAAAAAAGAGTATTTTGTTTAAAACATTATATAACCCAGGTAATTTGGTGCTACTTAGACCATTTGCCTTAAGGTAGGCTTTAAAATGTTGCTACTAAAAACTTTTAAACATAATATTTTGTTTAGCGAAGAAAATTGTGCCTTTTCACTTTAGTTATTGTGGGTGAAAAAATATGCTAATTTTCTGTTCCTTAGCAAAATATTTATTTTATAATAGTGGTAGTTGTGTGAATGTATGTGTGTGTTGCAAGAGAGAGAGAGAGCGGACCTTTAAAGCAGATGTTTATTGGGGTTATGATGAAGTTGTGGCAAGAAGATGAAAACAAAATGAACTTGTTATTACTTTAAGTAAATTTGCATAAAAATAATGAATTTTATTACAAGCAAGAAAAAAAACTTTTGTCATTTTACGATGACTTTGAATTTGAGCTCTCATATTTTTAAATATTAAACGCAAGACACAAAAACCTGCTGGTAGTCTTTAAAGCACTTTATAATCTAATTCTATGCATAAATTTGTTCATACACAGACATATAAAATATAAAATGTTTTTATTGCAAATGCCCAGATAATAAAACATTTAGTTATTCATTAAAGCCTCAATGTATGCTATATTATATATAAATAATTCATCCTCAATGTATGCATTTAATTTATTTGTATGTGTGTGTACTTTATATTATTTGTGTATTTTATTTTTTATGTGGTGTTAAAATATTTTATGTTAACATTTCCGAAACACTTAACATGCACAAATTGGTTAAAGGTTTATACCAAAAAAAAATAAATAAAATAAGTATGTGTTAAAAAGAATATAAAAATACTTGTAACTAAAGTATAAAATAAATAAATTAATAAAAGTGTCTTTAATACAATGTTATGTGGGTTTTTTAAGGCCACTACAGACATAAGTGGGGTAATTTGAAAGTAATAAACATGACAAGGACAAACTCTATATGCACATCTGACCTGTAAAAAGATCTCTACCATTAACTCTATTAACTTAGTTCTCTAGTTCTGTTCGAGTTCTGTTCTAGTACTGTTCTAGTTCTGTTCTAGTTCTGTTCTAGTTCTGTTCTAGTTCTGTTCTAGTTCTGTTCTAGTTCTGTTCTAGTTTCTGTTCTAGTTCTGTTCTGTTCTAGTTCTGTTCTAGTTCTGTTCTAGTTCTGTTCTAGTTCTGTTCTAGTTCTGTTCTAGTTCTGTTCTAGTTCTGTTCTAGTTTGTTCTAGTTCTGTTCTAGTTCTGTTCTAGTTCTGTTCTAGTTCTGTTCTAGTTCAGTTCTAGTTCAGTTCTAGTTCTGTTCTAGTTTGTTCTAGTTCTGTTTAGTTCTGTTCTAGTTCTGTTCTAGTTCTGTTCTAGTTCTGTTCTAGTTCAGTTCTAGTTCTGTTCTAGTTCTGTTCTAGTTCTGTTCTAGTTCTGTTCTAGTTCTGTTCTAGTTCTGTTCTAGTTCTGTTCTAGTTCTGTTCTAGTTCTGTTCTAGTTCTGTTCTAGTTCTGTTCTAGTTCTTTCTAGTTCTGTTCTAGTTCTGTTCTAGTTCTGTTCTAGTTCTGTTCTAGTTCTGTTCTAGTTCTGTTCTAGTTCTGTTCTAGTTCTGTTCTAGTTCTGTTCTAGTTCTGTTCTAGTTCTGTTCTAGTTCTGTTCTAGTTCTGTTCTAGTTCTGTTTCTAGTTCTGTTCTAGTTAGTCTGTTCTAGTTCTGTTCTAGTTCTGTTCTAGTTCTGTTCTAGTTCTGTTCTAGTTCTGTTCTAGTTCTGTTCTAGTTCTGTTCTAGTTCTGTTCTAGTTCTGTTCTAGTTCTGTTCTAGTTCTGTTCTAGTTCTGTTCTAGTTCTGTTCTAGTTCTGTTCTAGTTCTGTTCTAGTTCTGTTCTAGTTCTGTTCTAGTTCTGTCTAGTTCTGTTCTAGTTCTGTTCTAGTTCTGTTCTAGTTCGTGTTCTAGTTCTGTTCTAGTTCTGTTCTAGTTTCTGTTCTAGTTCCTGTTTCTAGTTCTGTTCTAGTTCTGTTCTAGTTCTTTCTAGTTCTGTTCTAGTTCTGTTCTAGTTCTGTTCTAGTTCTGTTCTAGTTCTGTTCTAGTTCTGTTCTAGTTCTGTTCTAGTTCTGTTCTAGTTCTGTTCTAGTTCTGTTCTAGTTCTGTTCTAGTTCTGTTCTAGTTCTGTTCTAGTTCTAGTTCTGTGCTAGTTCTAGTTCTTTAATATTTTATTTTGTAAAATTATGAATTTAACACTTTAAATTGTATTTAAAGGAACGCCTTATTATATGCTATATTTTTTGCCACATTTTATTTCTTTTCACCATATTAATACGACAGTTTAGAAAAAGAGTAAAGACAGACAAGAATATTGTGCTTTGATGTCATTCAAACGAAATGAAAACAACATTAACACAATTTTCTCACCTTTTTTAAAGATTATTTTCTATTTTCTATGAACTTTTTTCCTTTTATATCTTATATAATTTTTTCTATGCAGCTTTAAGATTCGAATTCTTGTTAAGTGCTGATGGATACTAATATTATTCGTTTTATTTTGTTGTTGTAGGGGAATGTGTTAGATTTAGTTTAAGGTTTTTTCTCTATGGTTAGAGCAAAGACAACCGCATAGTTATGGCCTTTAGTAAAAAAAGCTGAAGAAAAAAAGCAAATAAGTACTTTAAACCGCAGTCTTGCCGGAGTCAGCACGTAAAAGTAACAGACAACGTCAAGCCACCATGCAGCATCAGAGGGGTATTTTTTTTTTTTTTTTTTTTTTTTTTTCAGTACAGTTACGTGCTGCCTGTCTGTGGATGTTAAAAGACGAAGAATACTCACAGTTTTTAACACATGATAAAGTCAAGACTTATCTTTATCTTTGGGTTTCAGCTTAAATGAAATAAAAAAGAAATAAAATATATTTTCCACATTCTGATACTTGTACATTTCTACTACATATATACAAACGATTGTTTTATTTCATAAGATTTTTAACAGTTTAAGTTGCTATTTAAATTTCTAGCATTTTTATTTTTAAACAGCCACAAACTATTAACACAAGGAGGGCAAATAAATGAAAAAACTTAAAAATTTAAAAACGAAAATAAAGTTTTTTTTGGCAACAAAGGTGTTAAGTAGGTGAGAACTTGTATAGACAAAGTTTTTCCTTTTCTCTTTTGTTTTAAACTACAAGAGCTGAGAACATCTTTTGTTCTATTAAACTTTATTCCCTGCACATGTGTTTGCCACAAACACTCTTTCACTTAGAATGTTGGTAGTCCTTGTTATCAAATGGGTATATAACAGAGTAGAGTATGGAGCTGATATGGCAACTGCAACATTCCTAGTTTTAAGACACATGCATCATTTTGAGTCTGATAAAGGTACGAATGTGTTGCATTTGAAATTTCATACATTTGGGCCTTTATCTCCTTTCCCTGGTTACTTTATACAATTGCTTAAGCCTTAAGGTGGATATTCTTATTAAATAATAGAGTTTTCAAAGAAAAGTAATGCATTATCGTAATAATGTTAGAAACTAAAAAATATAAAATAAGAAATATACTTTCTTCGCATTTTCAGTTATAATGTAAGAAATAAGTTTATGTTGAATTTAACATTTTTAAAAGAATGCTTTTATTAAATTTTACTAAATTGTTGATAGGAGGAGAAAGTTTAATGGATTTTGTATAGTTATTGACCATAACAAAGAACATTTTAAAAAAAATACTTTGTAGAATGATTGTTAAGAAAGTTGTTATATTCATGGTAACTGAACTGAACTAGAACTGACTAGACTGAACGAACTGAACTAAACTGAACTAGAACTAGAACTTAGAACTGAACTAGAACTGAACTAGAAACTGAACTAGACGACTAGAACTGAACTAGAACTGAACTAGAACTGAACTAGAAAACTGAACTAGAACTTGAACTAGAACTGAAACGAGACTGAACTAGACTGAAACTAGAACTGAAACTAGAAACTGAACTAGAACTGAACTAGAACTGACTAGAACTGAACTAGAACTGAACTAGAACTTAACTAGACTGAACTAGAACTGAAAAACTAAGAACTGAACTATAACTGAACTAGAAACTGACTAGAACTACGACTAGAACTGAACTAGAACTGAACTAGAACTGAACTAGAACTGAACTAGGAACTGGGAACTAGAACTGAACTAGAACTGAACTAGAACTGAACTAGAACTGAACTAGAACTGAACTAGAACTGAACTAGAACTGAACTAGAACTGAACTAGAACTGAACTAGAACTGAACTAGAACTGAACTAGAACTGAACTAGAACTGAACTAGAACTGAACTAGAACTGAACTAGAACTGAACTAGAACTGAACTAGAACTGAACTAGAACTGAACTAGAACTGAACTAGAACTGAACTAGAACTGAACTAGAACTGAACTAGAACTGAACTAGAACTGAACTGAGTTCTAGTTATAGAACAGAAATCTAAAGAAGTTTTAAGCTTCAATGCATTTAAGGGATTCACTGAAAGCAAAACAGAATACAAATTAAAAACACAATTGTCACTGTACTTTGTAGTGATAGTGTTATTGTCGTTGTTGTTTTTATTGTTATTTTTATTTTTTCAACAAAAATATTTAATTTATTCTTAGAATTTGTGTCAGCTGTCGACACAATGTATCTTTTATTTTTGTTTTCTTGCAATTTTATTTATTTATATTTTGCTGTATAGTATTTTTCGGTTTTTATTTATTTGTATTCAATTTAAATTTTTATTAAAATATAGCTTATTCTTATTGTTCAATAAATTGTTTTTTATCAAACTTAAAATCAATTTAGAATTCACCACCAAAAGGAAAGAGTAAGTTTTAAAAGAAGGAGTGCTGTTTAAGAAAGAAATGCCTTAAAATTTAATTGACATCAGACATTTCATTTAAGTAGACATTTAATTCCATAGATAATACAAAAATTATCAAATAATTATATTTATGTATAATAAAAAATAACAAGTAATTTCCCTTTACGTCTAAGGAAATAAACACAAAAAATTGGAATGTGTATTTAATCGAATAAATTTCACGAGTATGTTTATACATATGTATGTATGTGTATGATTTGACAGTATGTATGTACATATGTACATATGTATGAGTATCTTGAGTATATTTTAAGATGCATGAAGTGAAAACATAATAATGTGATTGACATTTATTTGAATTATATTAATGTCACTCATATTTCATCATTTTTTCCCACGAAGCAAATAATATAGACAGACGTACCTACAAATGAATATCATCCATATTATTTTTACCATTTTGGTATGACTGAGTACCTGCTTATGGTGCTCATACGCTTACGAGAAGTGCTAGCAATTTGAGTATTGACGACATATTGTATTTCCGCAAAAATACTTTTACAAGCAACATGTAAACAGAAGTGGTATAAGTGGGTTTATTGTATAATCCTAACGGCTGAAGGAAGCTAGAGGGGTGAGTAAAGAATTGACGATTCTCAAATGGGAAAGTAATTTCTGAAGAAATCTAGAACAGAACTAGAACAAACTAGAACAGAACTAGAACAGAACTAGAACGAACTAGACAGACTAGAACAGAACACTAGAACAGAACTAGAACAGAACTAGAACAGAACTAGAACAGAACTAGAACAGAACTAGAACAGAACTAGACAGAACTAGAACACTAGAACAGAATAGAACAAACTAGAACAGAACTAGAACAGAACTAGAACAGAACTAGAACAGAACTAGAACAGAACTAGAACAGACTAGAACAGAACTAGAACAGAACTAGAACAGAACTAGAACAGAACTAGAACAGAACTAGAACAGAACTAGAACAGAACTAGAACAGAACTAGAACAGAACTAGAACAGAACTAGAACAGAACTAGAACAGAACTAGAACAGAACTAGAACAGAACTAGAACAGAACTAGAACAGAACTAGAACAGAACTAGAACAGAACTAGAACAGAACTAGAACAGAACTAGAACAGAACTAGAACAGAACTAGAACAGAACTAGACAGAACTAGAACAGAACTAGAACAGAACTAGAACAGAACTAGAACAGAACTAGAACAGAACTAGAACAGAACTAGAACAGAACTAGAACAGAACTAGAACAGAACTAGAACAGAACTAGAACAGAACTAGAACGAACTAGAACAGAACTAGAACAGAACTAGAACAGAACTAGAACAGAACTAGAACAGAACTAGAACAGAACTAGAACAGAACTAGAACAGAACTAACAGACTAGAACAGAACTAGAACAGAACTAGAACAGAACTAGAACAAAACAGAACTAGAACAGAACTAGAACAGAACTAGAACAGAACTAGAACAGAACTAGAACAGAACTAGAACAGAACTAGAACAGAACTAGAACAGAACTAGAACTAGAACAGAACTAGAACAGAACTAGAACAGAACTAGAACAGAACTAGAACAGAACTAGAACAGAACTAGCAAAACTAGAACAGAACTAGAAAAGAATCTGAACTGGAATTGATTTTTATTCCCAATTGTCACATCACTTATCATATCGCCCCCCTATATGCTGTGTTTATATTCTGGAGTATTTTAGTTAAAATCATTCAAACATGTGTCAGTTGTCAGTTATAAAATAAAAAAATAAAAAATCCCATAAAACCTAAGATTGTATTTGACTTTTTATTTTGTACATGTATTTGTAAAAATGAAGCAAATACACTCCCACACCATTAATAACTGAAAGAAAGTTGTTTAGCAGAAAGTGTTGATTGTACGACAAAGGAAATACCCATATTTCTAGTACACATGTTTATACAGAAGACAAAAGTATATTAGTATGCCAACAGATATTTATATGCTGACAACAACAACATCTCTTAGGAGAAGCCAGTAAAAAAGCGCAAATGTATTTACAGTTGCTTTGCATGTGTATTTTGGGTAGATATATGTCTAAATATCTTTTGTTATATATTTTTATTGTTTGAATTTAGATTTGTATTAGATTAAGTATTATTATTTTTTTATTTGTTATTTCTTTAAGCTTAAGAAAGTGTAACAAAGCAAAAAAAAGAACATTCTCGCGTAGGCATTTAAAAGACAAGTGTATTGTGTTTAATTTGAAGATTTTACGCTTTAAGAAATTTTTGAGAATTTAATAAAATGTTATTTTTACAGCAAATGTTTTGGTTAAGAAGAGCTTAAATATTAGAAGTTTTTGTATCACATCCATGTCAAAAATGATTTGATTTTTTTTGCTAATTTTAATATTGATACTGCTTTTTGTTACTAATTTATAGTTTTAAAGTTTTAACCAATACTTTTGTAAAGTTTTGGGTTTATTAAAGTTTTAATAATTTGACATACTAAACGTATGATTAATATTAATTCGGAGATTTGCCAGAAAAATTCCTAATTATGCGGTTTGTATAACAGATATGGAAATAAATATTTCTGATTTGAAATTAAGACACATATACCTTTGATACTGAAGTAGTTTATAGCAACATTAATTGCTGCACAGTGGAAAATTTTATAGAAAATGTGAAGTTTTGTGTAAAATAATTTTTTAAATTTAAATTCAAATAATTTAAACTTTAATATTAAAAAGCCAAAGGAACCTCAAAAACCACCTGTACATTATTCATAAAGAAACTGAAAGAAAAAGTCATTTGACGTGGCGTACGTGTTTACATTATATTCTTTATGCCACATTTCCCTTTTGTAAGGAAACATAATACAAATTACCTTTATAGCTAACGGATATACAAATATAAACTGGAAGTTTTTTCTTAAAAAAACAAAATAAATATTTTATAAATAATATTTGAATTTAACACAATGTTTTATACAATTTACAGCAATTACGCCTAAGGAATTTCAACTAAAATGTTGCAAAGAATTTAAATAAAATTTCCGTTAAAGTTATTTCTTTGCAAACATTTCGTAACATTTCTATTAAAGCGTGCAAAATAAAAGTTTTCATCCGAAATGTTCGCTATTAAATTTAACACTTTCTCTGGCAATTTGTACAGCCATTGACCACTTAAGGAACTTTTATGCCATGGAAAATAAGTTTCTTTATACGTATATCTATTTTTTACTTTAGTTCATTGAATAAAGTGTTTTTTTAGTTGTTGTCTATTATTGTGCTAGAGTAAACTTTTTGACGCATTTCACGTGAAAGTTTGCTGCAACCCTCTTATTTTCTTCTTCAAACTCCGTGACTATTATTGGAAATTTGTTGCCATAAACATTTTCACTAACTGCAGTATAAACATCTTCCTCATCATGCACTTTTTGTTGTTGTTTTTCTTATAAATGTTTTAAGTTGCTATAATATTCAATTTTCTTAGTTTTTTTCTCTTCGAGAATAAAATTTTTTCGTTGATAATATTGTTGTCTGAAAATTATATGAAGCTTGAATAAAGAAAGTTTTTATTCTATTTTATTGAGTTTTGTTTGTACGAGCATTGTTGTGCTAATATGGGCAAAAAATGTGTTTTTCTAACAACCAAGCAACTAAGCAATGATGTATTGTTGGGAAATACTACAACATTAAATTGTATATTAGAAATTTTAAATCCATTTTAACAATATTTTAGAAAAATGAATATGAGAAACGAATTTTTAAATTTGTATAACTGACCCAATGCGGTTCATCTCACGAACTAAGTATCTACATGCTCTTCAATATTCAATTTCATTATTACATGGATCCTTAATTAAATCTTATAAAAACCCACTGCCTTAAATCTGTTAAGAATCACTAAATAATAACACTCATACGTACTGTATGTAAAAATTAAAGCAAATATATTTACGCTTTACTAGCATTTGGAAAATTAGAAAAATTAAGACTAAACTAGAACTGAACTAGAACTGAACTAGAACTGAACTAGAACTGAACTAGAACTGAACTAGAACTGAACTAGAACTGAACTAGAACTGAACTAGAACTGAACTAAGAACTGAACTAGAACTGAACTAGAACTGAACTAGAACTGAACTAGAACTGAACTAGAACTGAACTAGAACTGAACTAGAACTGAACTAGAACTGAACTAGAACTGAACTAGAACTGACTAGAACTGAACTAGAAATGAAACTAGACTGAACTAGAACTGAACTAGAACTGAACTAGAACTGAACTAGAACTGAACTAGAACTGAACTAGAACTGAACTAGAACTGAACTAGAACTGAACTAGAACTGAACAGAACTGAACTAGAACTGAACTAGAACTGAACTAGAACTGAACTAGAACTGAACTAGAACTGAACTAGAACTGAACTAGAACTGAACTAGAACTGAACTAGAACTGAACTAGAACTGAACTAGAACTGAACTAGAACTGAACTAGAACTGAACTAGAACTGAGCTAGAACTGAACTAGAACTGAACTAGAACTGAACTAGAACTGAACTAGAACTGAACTAGAACTGAACTGAGAACTGAACTAGAACTGAACTAGAACTGAACTAGAACTGAACTAGAACTGAACTAGAACTGAACTAGAACTGAACTAGAACTGAACTAGAGAACTGAGCTAGACTAGAACTGAACTAGAACTGAACTAGAACTGAACTAGAACTGAACTAGAACTGAACTAGAACTGAACTAGAACTGAACTAGAACTGAACTAGAACTGAACTAGAACTGAACTAGAACTGAACTAGAACTGAACTAGAACTGAACTAGAACTGAACTAGAACTGAACTAGAACTGAACTAGAACTGAACTAGAACTGAACTAGAACTGAACTAGAACTGAACTAGAACTGAACTAGAACTGAACTAGAACTGAACTAGAACTGAACTAGAACTGAACTAGAACTGAACTAGAACTGAACTAGAACTGAACTAGAACTGAACTAGAACTGAACTAGAACTGAACTAGAACTGAACTAGAACTGAACTAGAACTGAACTAGAACTGAACTAGAACTGAACTAGAACTGAACTAGAACTGAACTAGAACTGAACTAGAACTGAACTAGAACTGAACTAGAACTGAATGAGAACTGAACTAAAACTGAACTAGAACTGAACTACAGCTGAACTAGAACTGAACTAGAACTGAACTAGAACTGAACTAGAACTAAACTAGAACTAGAACTGAACTAGAACTGAACTAGAACTGAACTAGAACTGAACTAGAACTGAACTAGAACTGAACTAGAACTGAACTAGAACTGAACTAGAACTGAACTAGAACTGAACTAGAACTGAACTAGAACTGAACTAGAACTGAACTAGAACGAACTGAACTAGAACTGAACTAGAACTGAACTAGAAACTGAACTAGAACTGAACTAGAACTGAACTAGAACTGAACTAGAACTGAACTAGAACTGAACTAGAACTGAACTAGAACTGAACTAGAACTGAACTAGAACTGAACTAGAACTGAACTAGAACTGAACTAGAACTGAACTAGAACTGAACTAGAACTGAACTAGAACTGAACTAGAACTGACTAGAACTGAACTAGAACTGAACTAGAACTGAACTAGAACTGAACTAGAACTGAACTAGAACTGAACTAGAACTGAACTAGAACTGAACTAGAACTGAACTAGAACTGAACTAGAACTGAACTAGAACTGAACTAGAAACTGAACTAGAACTGAACTAGAACTGAACTAGAACTGAACTAGAACTGAACTAGAACTGAACTAGAACTGAACTAGAACTGAACTAGAACTGAACTAGAACTGAACTAGAACTGAACTAGAACTGAACTAGAACTGAACTAGAACTGAACTAGAACTGAACTAGAACTGAACTAGAACTGAACTAGAACTGAACTAGAACTGAACTAGAACTGAACTAGAACTGAAACTAGAACTGAACTAGAACTGAACTAGAACTGAACTAGAACTGAACTAGAACTGAACTAGAACTGAACTAGAACTGAACTAGAACTGAACTAGAACTGAACTACAGCTGAACTAGAACTGAACTAGAACTGAACTAGAACTGAACAGAGAACTGAACTGAACTAGAACGAACTAGAACTGAACTAGAACTGAACTAGAACTGAACTAGAACTGAACTAGAACTGAACTGAACTGAACTGAACTAGAACTGAACTAGAACTGAACTAGAACTGAACTAGAACTGAACTAGAACTGAACTAGAACTGAACTAGAACTGAACTAGAACTGAACTAGAACTGAACTAGAACTGAACTAGAACTGAACTAGAACTGAACTAGAACTGAACTAGAACTGAACTAGAACTGAACTAGAACTGAACTAGAACTGAACTAGAACTGAACTAGAACTGAACTAGAACTGAACTAGAACTGAACTAGAACTGAACTAGAACTGAACTAGAACTGAACTAGAACTGAACTAGAACTGAACTAGAACTGAACTAAACTGAACTAGAACTGAACTAGAACTGAACTAGAACTGAACTAGAACTGAACTAGAACTGAACTAGAACTGAACTAGAACTGAACTAGAACTGAACTAGAACTGAACGAGAACTGAACTAGAACTGAACTACAGCTGAACTAGAACTGAACTAGAACTGAACTAGAACTGAACTAGAACTGAACTAGAACTGAAACTAGAACTGAACTAGAACTAGAACTGAAAAAGAATATTGAGATAATTATGTAAGTAAATTAACTTACATGACCTTTAAGCTTTTATGTTAATCATAACTATAAATGTCCATCAAACACAAATGCAGATAATAATGAATGTGGTTTGATTTATTTATATTTATTTAATTTATTCAAATCAATTTGATAGATGAAATTTACAAGAGTAGAATTTACTCTACAATAATTAATATAAATCATTAAAATTATATAAACTGCTTAATATTTAATATATACATACATTCAACAAACATTTAATGTTGAGGTTGTATATAATAACCAGCTAAACCAATATTTTCCATTTAAACAGTTTTAATTTCAATATTCAAATATTTTCATTTAATCTCTTAGTTTTTTTGCGCTTCTTTTGTGATAATAATACACATAGCGATGCATTCATTCATTGTTTAAGTTGTAAACAGCTGTTCAAACTTTACTGCAACTCAGGCAAGTTACGATTTAACGGAAGTAATAACAAATTCCGACAAACAATCACAACTTCAACACCATAAGCTGGTGCGGCATAATTGTGTGTGTTTGATATCCTGTTACCTGTATGCCATTGCCTTAAGTATGTATGTGCAGGAATGTATGTGTGGGTAAATTGTTGTTGAACATTAACCTTAACATTTTTGATGCGTGTTTTGTGGCATGTTGTTGCGGTTGTGTGGTTGAACACAACACAGCCCAACCAACCAACCAACATCATCAACATTTTCTGTTTCATCACAGCATCAACGACACAATAACTACAACAATAACATTAATGTTTCTACTTAAACCTCAACAACCTCGTTCTCTCTCTCGTCAAACTTCGTATTTTTTTCCACCATAGACCGTTATATGTGTGTGTCTGTTGCCGTATTCGTTATTTTTAAAAACCAAACGAAGTCTATTTTCTGTTCGTTTTATTGTAGGGTTTGCCGTTTATGTTAAAAAATCCTGTTGTATAAGACACATACTCAAACACACACACACACTGATTTTGAATTTTATACTGTTGTCTGTGGCAGTTGCATGCTGTGTTAAATTAGTTACCTTAAGGAATCTGCTTGTAACGGTTGTGTTTATTCAAGCGCTTTTTGTTTTAAAAAAATATTAGAACATAAAATAAACACGAAATTTGTTTATTTAACGGAAATTATATATTTGAATATAAATAATTTTGAAAAATGTTAAAACGAGTTTTGTGCAAAAAATATTTTTTAAAAATGTTCAATTGTTAAAACAAACTTAAAAATGTTTATAATAACGAATAGATAAATGAGTGTTAATGTTAGAATTATGAGTGATCATGCTTTTTAGTTTTTTCAAATTTTAACTCAAATTTAAAAAAGTGTTTTTTTTTTTAATAAAATAGAAATTTGTTATAGATTCTATTAAAATAATTGTTGAAAACTATTCTAACATTTTCATAAAATTTTAAAGTGAATTTAGTCTTTTTATTAAAATTTTGATTTATTTTAGTGTAAGTAAATAACTGTTAGTTTAAAATCGAAATAAAAATTATAAAATTTAACAACCCTGCGCTTTATGTTTAACATTTACTCTCTGCCTTAAATATTTAAGAAAAATTATTTTCATATTAAGAATGCTGATCTTTTACCGGCGTATATTACGAAATTTTATTTTTGCCAAATTTGTCTAATGAAACTAAAGAAAACTATTCATTAAAGAGTTGTGATTTAGGTCCTTCGAACCCAAAGCAACAATTCCTACCGATTTACATAATAACTAAACATTGGGTCTTTCAACCAGGTGTTTCAAAGAAATTGCTACTCAATGTTCTTAAATATTCTGTGTTTCCTAATACAGATCTTAATTTTAGGTTCTTTTTTCTTAGGTGACACGTATATAGGTCATTCGAACCGATTTGGAAACCAAAACTTCCTTCGAACCGAATATTCAAATTTTGTGCCAAATAACCAAAATTGAATATCCAAACAATTTAAAATTTTGACTTTAGATATCTTCTTCATTTTTGTTTTCATTAATGAGCCTCGAAGGACCAAAAGTATAGTTATGAACCTAAGATGTAATTGTGATAGAAATATGTAATGATTTTCGAAGCCGGTTGATTTACTATGTTCGATATACATAAGCCAATAGAGTACATATCTAAACAGTATTTGTTTTATGACTAAGGAATTTTGGTAATAAAATATGGTCCTTCGAACCAAAGCAAAGTTTTCAACAAAATAAACTCGATGGTAAAATGCAAATTTGGTCCTTCAAACCAAGTTTTTCATGCAGATTATCATTGGAAGTTTACAACTAAATGTCTATAATTACTTTCGAAGACATTCAAAAAACAAAAGTTAAAATTTGGTCCTTCGAACAGGATATTCCAAGCTAAATATTTACATTCCAATGCGAATATTTACTCAATTAAATAGCTCGCTCGTAGGACTTAGTCTTCAGTGATAAACATTAAGTATAGACCTATAAATTAAATATTGTTTTTCTGAAATTTGCGTTCCAAAGAAATACAAGTATTCTTTAAGTTTGATTTAAGATATGCATGAATAGGTCCTTCGACCCAATATTGAAAAACTTTAAGGAAAAAAGGCTAAAATATAAATTCTAATGTAAACTTCTAGATTACTCTAGAATGCATCTTAATGCATCTCCACTAGATTTTCATCCAATTCTCTTAACTTAAAAGCCGGCTCGTAGGACCTAATCTTTAGCAAAAGACTTTGAGTTTCTAACTAGTTTAAGAGTTTCTTAAGTTGTGCGATTAGGTCTAATCAACTAGATTTTCACTCAAGGCTTTCAACTATATACCCGGCTCGTAGGACCTAACCTTTAGTAAAGAACATCGAGTATGTAACTGGTTTAAGGAAAAATTTTATGTTCTAAAGACATACAATTTAAGAATAAATTGTATCTTTAGTACTGTATGTATATAACTAGTTTTAGAAAATATTTTGTGTTGTAAGGACATAGAGCTTAATATTAAAAGAGTTTGATTTTTTAAGATGTACGAGAAATGGTCCTTCGAATCCGTTATGCTCTAAAGAAAATGAAAATACGTGGATTTAAAGAGAAAAGGTTGGGAAACATTACCTTAAGGAAGTAGGTCTTTTAAAAGTTGTTTTCTTTTTATCATTTTGAAGAACTTAAAGAACTATTTTTAAAAAATCCTTGGGAACTCTGTTCCTTTAATGATGGACAGACAAACATACAGATAGATAGACAAACGGACACACAGATAGATAAACAGCATAACAGATAGACAAACAGACAAATAGTTTGGCAGATAGACTGACAGATGGACGGATATGTTAGATCATCTTAAATGGACAGACAGACATATAGTTAGACAAAAAGACACACAGATAGAAAAATAGCATGACAGATAGACAGACACACAAATAGCTTGGCAGATAGACTGACAGATAGACGGACATTTTAGATGCTCTTAAATTTTTGTACGAAACTTGTAACTGGCAAAAATATCTAGCATCCCCTTATGTATTGGGTTGGGGAGAATTTGGACTATTGTCCCACTAAACTCCTAAAATATAAAATTATAACTTTCTCTTTTTCAAAACTCCTGTTAGTTCATCATATTATTTAGTAGTTATAACAAAATTAGTAGAACTGTTTGCATAAATACTTTCACCACAAACGTATTTCAAATGTAACTAGAGAATTAGCTAAAACAAACAAACTTTTTGGACGCCAAAAATAATCACGTATGTATACACGGTGCAGTTTTAAATATTTTATTAAAATTCCCTTGACCAACAAAATGATTTGCATACATTTGTCGTCTACACAGACGGTTCTTAGTAAAGTATTAAAATATATATATGTTTGTAGATTTGTTTTTAAGCATTAACAACTACAGAATATATAACAACTCTATTTCACTTACAACAACACTGTTAATGCGCATTGGAGTAATTCAGTGCGCACCAGTGCACATTTAAATAGGTAAGGGGTAACCGCACTGAAACTAAAATAAATAAAATGTGAAAAAAAGAACAACAACTACATGTTATGAGCATCATCATCAACAGGACCCTGTCCAGTCAGTCAGTTAGTGTTTCATAATAAAATGTGACAATATGTTTATATGAGCTGTTGCAACATTTTATGCAAATTTGTATTTTATTTTGGAAATTGTATTTATTTACTAAACATAGACTAGGTAACAAAAAAAAAAAAACTAACAAACAATAGCTAGCAATGACAACAACTAACTATATAAAACTAAAACAAATATGTATTACAGTCTGTCTAATGTTACAACCTGTGTTCTGTTACAAACATACATATAGTTCAGTGTAGTCTATATTTAATTACATGTATTCAAATACATTTAAGTAAAATAAACAACATCTTATGACCGGATCAATTAAGTTTTATTTTCAATTTGAAAATAGAAAAAATCATTCAAATGAAAAATTAACAAAAAAAAAATATTTTTCTCCTTAAAAAAAGTTTTCAATTTTAGTAAAATAACACTCGTAGTTGTTTTATAAAAAACTATATTTTATAAAATTTAATACATAATCACCACTAAACTGTAAAGAACATTTAAAGCTAAAGTTTATTTATATTTCATTTGTACTACAGGTAGTATGAGTGATTTTAATTGATTTTTTTTTATTTGTTTCGAAATAATATATTTTGTTTAAAAATAACTACTTTTTATAAATAATGAAAATTAATGCTTTCAATTGCACAAATAAAATTCTTAGAATATTCTTGAAAATATTTAAAAATTATTTATTTTTATAATTTCAAGTACCACATGTGGTATGAGTAATATTGAGGGTATTTTTAGGCTTAAAAGTTAATATATATTTTGCTGTAAATAAATCCTCTCTATAGATAATTAAAATTATTTTATTATTGAAACAAAAGCATTAAACTGTTTGTGCTAATAAGCAACTTATAAAATAATCATTAATTGTTTATTTCAAAAGCAATTAAAATATTTACAAACTCCCCGATAAGTATGTTATATTTTCAAAACAAAAGTTAATAATACGTAGTTGCCAATTAATAAGAATTTAAAAAAGATTTGATTTTAGGTTTTACTTTCTGAGGAGGCATTTCAATAGGTTCTTCTAATCAATTTGGAAATTGATAATTTTCAGTTTTTTATAAATTTCTTAAATATTCGGTCCTTCGAAATGGATTTCAAACATTTTTATCAGAGACGTGTGTGTCCCAAAAGAGATTTTTTAGGAGTTTTGATTTATCAATTCGAATCCGATTCCCGGAAAGCATTCGAATATTCCAACTGTTTTTTTTCATCAGATTCTCATTCTAGGATCTTAACTAGACATAATACACGAAGAATTAAATACTTAAAACTCGAAGTGAATTATTTGCTGAGTTGATAAGCTCTTTCATGCAAAACGGGCATCAGCATGCCAAAACTTTAAAAAGAAAGCTGTTAAAAATATTGAAAATAATATTCAAATGTGTCATTCTGCATTTAGGTTTTGTGCGCGAATGGGTTAAGCTACCTTTGTCCGTCTGTAGATGTGAACATTGCAATCCAAATAAAGATCGCCATTTCAAAGAAAATTCATTAAAATTTGGGTTATAGACTTTTTGAATTTTAATGATTGACATTGTTTCACGATTTAGATAGTCCCCTTGAAACGCCTAAAAGTATGTATTAGTAAGCAAAAGTGTATTGTAAATTTAACGGATAACGTTTTAGGAATTTTATATAAGTTTGACATAACGTTTGTAATTACCACGATATTTTCAATATAAAGGGTATATTCTGGGTCCATCCTTCTGTCTGTCCGTTTGTCTGTCTATCTATCTATTTGTCCGTCCGTCTGCCTGTCTGTCTGTCTATCCGTCTGTATATCTGTCTGTTTGTCTGTATATTTGTCTATCTATTTATCTGTCTATCCGTCTGTATATCTGTCTGTCTGTTTATCTATCCGTCTGTTTGTCTGTCCGTCTATTATAATCAATTTGCTGCAGACCCCAGATTCAACTGGACTCAAATCTGCAATAAATCAGCAAAATCGGTTAATAAATACCCAAGATAGGAGTAAAATTCTGAAATAATCCTTGAAAACATGATATATTTGGAAAAAATCGATCTAATAATTAAATATATGTATATCTTGTCAATATAACTGTTCTCTCAATCACTAAATAACAAATTTTTTTAACCAAAATTTAAATTTCTATTGTTAAGTGAACCAGTTATTTTCGTTCTATATTTACAACAGAACTATTTATTACCAAAAAAAAAACTACTAACGTAAAATATTTTGTTTTTTTTTTTCCCAAAAAATAAACTACCCAACTTCAATGTTGTTTTTGTTTTAATTATGGTCCCTGTGTTATTCTTCATCTACATATATGAGACAGTAGTAGGTTTTGTTATTGTTATTGTATGGTTTTTACTGCTGTTGTTGTTGTTGTAATATAAACTAACAATTATAATTATTTCAACAACTCCCATCGATCTTCATTGACACTTGTACTCCATAATAAAATGTAACTCTATGACATATTGCTATACATATGTGTGTACTATGAATGTATGTTGTATGTGTCTGTGTATAGAGCTTGTCTATATTGTTACAATACCCGAACTACGTAATAGCGTAGGCAAAGAGAGTAGAGCGGAAACTGGAAATGCTTTTTGTTTGTTGATTTTTTGTTGCTGTTGTGGTTTATGCATAATAATGGCATTTGTTTTGGTGTATGAATGTTGGTGGGAAATAGTCGTCGGTGTTTTTATTAGCAAAAGTAGTTGCAGTTGTTGTTTTTTTTTCTTCTGCCGGTTTTATTATACTAGTGGTAGTAGTTGTGTGTTAGTCATAGTTCCTTTTTTTTCCAACTCTCTTGTATTTGCTATGGTGTATGTGTATATGTAAATAATGTTGTGTATTGTGGTAGCTAGTATATACACACTTGCATATGAGTGTCATATTGTGTTGAAGTTATTGTTGTTTTTACTACTATTTAAAAACTGTTATATGAAGTACACAATTGTAGTGGCACTCATACAGGTATCTTTATACATATTATTTGTGTTTTCAGTTTTACTTTTTTTTGGCATATTTGTTTTTATTAACTTTACAGCATAGTGCTTCATGGTTGCTAAAATTCAAATGTTTAATACCATAGTAGGGCAATCTTTTAATAAGTTCCAGTTGTGTTATCAACATAAATTTGTCACCTTAATAAAATTAAATTTAAAAATTAACTTTAAATATGACTAGACTTTTCTCTAATTACCTTATGTGACTATATGGTGTGACAGCATTAGTACTTTACTTTCTGGCATATCAACATACTATCGTTTCTATACATCAATGGTGAAATGTAGATATTAACTAACAAACATACTTTCCACCAACATAAGCTAATTATTTTCATTTTCTTTTGACATTTCGTATTCGAAAAAAAAACATTGTATGTTATGTGGTATTAATCTTTTAACATCAAAATATACAAAATCATCATGAATCTGTCAATGAATGTCCTGCATATAACTCATAAATGAGATTGTATAGAGCTTTTCCTAGTATAGTCCTTTTTCTTTTATTGTTGGATTTTTAATAACTCTGCCATTTACACTTTTTCCCATTTGCTATTTGTTTTACAGAGATTACTATACTTTCTATTCATAGCTATTAGTTGTTATCATGAAAGATTTATTTTTTTTAATAATATGAAATTTTAAAAAGAATTTTGAAAAATATTCTGCTTTTAATTAAGTAGAATATGAAAACTTTTTGAAAAATTTTATAGAGATGAAAAGAAATTGTTTTGAAAGAAAATTGTAAAAACAATTGTGTTTCATGCAAAATGGAAATAAGTTAAGAATTTCAAAGAAAATCCTTTACAAATGTTTCTGAAAAAAGAGTGGGTATATTTATGAAAATCCATTTCTGGGGATTTTTTGACTAGATGTTGATTAGACTGTATATTAGACTATTGGTTTGAATATCAACTTGACTTTTTACTAGGTTATTGATTCGCCTATTGACTGCATTAATTATTAGACTATCTACTGGACTATTAGTTAGACTATTGACTGGCTAATTGACTATACTATTGGTTTGGCTACTAACTGGACTATTGGCTAGATTATTAACTGGACTATTGGCTACTCTATTTGCAAGATTACTGAATATGTTAGACTATTAATAGGTCTATTGAGTAGACTTTAAAATAGACTGTTAGCATGCCTACTGATACACTAGTGACTAGACTATTGATAAGACTAGATAAAACACAAGATAACTGATCGATTACACCATAAATTAGACTATTGGTGAGACTGTTTACTGGACTATTGAGTAGACTACTGATTGGTTTGAACTCTTCTCTAGTTGTCACATTACCTAATGGACTGTTTAGGGGTTTATTTATTAGACTATTGACAAGATTTAGAGATTAGACTATTGGCTAGATAATAGACAAACCTATTGACTGGACTATTGACTAATCTATTAGCAAGTCTACTAACTACACTATTGTCTGAACTATTAAGTAGTCTCCACAATAGGCTGTAAACAACTGATCCTGACTGACTGACAGTACAACTGATCCAATGGTTAGGTAATAGACTAACTATTGATGGAATTAACGAAACCTATTACACTAATTACTAGACTATTGGTAAGACTATATGTGTATTTGACTATTGACTAGATTCCATACTAGACTTTTGGCAAGACTACTATTCCACTAATGGCCAATATTAAAAACTGGGCTATTGACGACTATATTCACTAAGGTTTCGATTTTACTATTGTCTAAACTATTGGCTCTTAATTACATAGACGCTACGCTATTGACTACAGCCTAAGTTAGACTATTGTACTAATGACTAGACTATTGGTTAGACTACAGATTTAGCTATTGTCTAGACTCCAGATTAGACTGTTGGCAAGACTACTTACTAACTGACCATTTATCCGACTGAATATTCAAAACTGATTAGACTTTACTAACTACTCTCTTCACTATGATTTTGATTTAACTATTGCCTAAAATATTATCTGTACTCTTGACTAGACTCTATACTATTGACTACACTACCGACTCGACAATTGAGTAGAATATTTTAGTGTATATAGACAATAGTCTATAGTCTAGCTTCTATTAGCTAGGCTATTGACTAAACTATTGATTAGGCTACTGACTATAGCACAGACTTAACTAGACTATTATTTAGACTCTTGACTAGACTATTGATCAGACTATTTACTACACAATAGAATATACTATTGACAAAAGCAAAAAACTAGAACTTTAGATTAAACTGTTGACTATATTATTAACTAAATTATAAATCAGACTATTGATCTTAGTATAAATTAGACTATGGACTAAATTATTGTTTGCTCTAATGAATAGATTATTATAGAATTATTAAACTACTCTATTGATCAGACTGTTGTTGTTATGAACATGGACTGTAATATTGAAAATACTATTAACTAATCTTTTTATATAATATTGATTAAACTACTGACTAGTAACTTTTGCTTGACTACTTGGTCATATTTTTAACTAGTCCATTGATTAGGCAATGTCAAACAAAAAAAAAAACATTTTAATTTGTAATAATTTTTTTTTTAACATTTCCCTTTTCATTTTCATATTTTCTTTTTAAATTGAAAAAATCTCCTACTAAGTTTACCACCTACATACTCCCTAAAACAATTCATATTTATTTTCTCTTAAAACTCAAACTTTTTCAATCTAGATGTCAGTTTAAACACGTGTTATTTGAACCATCAATCGTTAGGATAATGAAACTAAAACCAAAACTGAAAACAAACATTATTTCATTTTTCGTTCACGGCATCATTACCAAGGGCTAAAAACGTTAAAGAAAAACCTAAAAAGAATAATTATAAAATCATAATTTATAAATACTGACAAATAAAATTTATGACCTCATTTTGTTAAAAAATTTCTATGTCATACTTTTTGGCTTTGTTTTTTGTTTTTCTTATTCTTAGAGGTTTCTTTGAAAATTCTGAAAACAATTTTTTTTATTATTGCGAAACAAAAAACGACAGACCACTTAACAATCATTTTCTTACCTAGACAACCGTATTTATTTTGGAGTGGTAAAGAGAGAGAGTGTAAAGCTAAATATAAAGCCCCCACCTAGCCACCAAATAACAATTTCATCAGTGAACAGAAAAAAAAGCCTTAAGAATTTTTGTTTTTTTTGCTTCATTTTTAGTGAAAATCCTGCGAAAGCAAATAAAAAAAAAAAACTTTCACTTATTAAGCCACTGACACACACAACATGACATAAATGAGCTCTAAAGAACAACAACAAGCAGGTGATGGTGTTGGTGGTGGTGTAGCAATATGGTCTGGGGGCCAGTATCAAGTTAAAAACCAGTAGGCGGAATGAATAGACACAAAGGTAAAGCGTCAATGTACGACAGATGTTTTCAATTGTCGGTATTTGTTTTAAGGTTTTTGTTGTTGTTTGTTTGCTTGCTTGTTGTTTATTCATTCAGCATTTTTCAATGTTACTTTTTCTAGTCTAGTTGAGTTGCTGTTGGTGAAAATGGTTCTAGTCCTTGTCATAGTTGTATTAATTTGTTGTATATGTTTTGCAGCAGTAGCCAACTGTGATGTGTTCAAAATGTTAAGTATCCTTAGTCCAGCTTTTTAGTCATCATGCTAATGTAGTTATGGTGGTTTGTTTAGCATACGTTTTTCTTTCTTCTAATGTTGATCCTGTAATATCATGACAATATTAAGCTGTATGAACTTGCTCTAAATCTTTGCCGAGGTTTACCTACATTTCATTTTATTACACATAATTCCTGTTGTAAACCACTGACTACTTTCAGTTTTTCTTTCATGATTCTTTGAAAATATTTTATACAAATGGTAGTTTCTTCTTTTAGTATGTTGTGCCTTTACCAACTTTTCTCTTTAGCCTTCCTCTGGTAGACTTTTACTTTATATTGCTTAGTTATAAAATTAATTTGTAGTCTCATTTTGAAATCCTTTTAATTAGTCTGTGAAAAAGTTAGACATTTAGTAGCCCTTTTTTAACGTTGTATAAAATAACTTTAGTACATTTGTGATTGGTTTAACCTTTTAAGGTGTGGGAGATTATTCGCTTAGATTTCACGAGCATAGTATTTGTATTTGTTTTGTCTAGACTTAAGGAAATCTAGGAGATCTGAGAACTAGAAAACTGAGTGCAATGTTTATGCATCTAGTAAATGGATAACGAATATATTCTAGATCAAACTTCTGACTAGACTTTTGAATAAATTATTGAGCAGACTATTGAGTGGACTATTAAGTGGACTGTTGAGTAGACGGTTGAGTAGATGGTTGAGTAGAATATTGAGTATGCACTTAAGTCTAATATTGAGTAGACAATTAAATAGAACTTTGAGTAGAATATTGAGTATACTATTGAGTCGTCTATGGAGTAGACTATTGAGTAGAATATTGAGTATACTATTGAGTAGACCGTTTGAGTCTGCTATTGAGTCGGTTATGGACTAGACTATTGAGTAGACTATTGAATATAATATTGAGTATACTATTGAGTCAACTATTGAGTTGACTATTGAGTAGGCTATTGAGTAGAATATTGAGTATACTATTGAGTCGAATGTTCAGATGACTATTGAGTAGAATATTGAGTATACTATTGAGTCGGCTATGGAGTACACTATTGAGTATAATATTATGTATACTATTGTGTAGACTATTGAGTAGACTATTGATTAGAATATTGAGTATACTATTGAGTAGAATAGGAGTATAATATTGAGTCGAATATTGAGTACACAATTGGGTAGACTATTGAGTACAATATTAAGTATTGAGTGGAAAATTAAGTAGACTATTGACTATAATATTGAGTCGACTATTGAGTTGACTATTGAGTAAACTATTGCGTAGAATATTGAGTATAGTATTGAGTCGACTATTGAGTCGAATCTTGAGTAGACTATTGAGAATAATACTGAGTATACTATTGAGTAGAGTATTGAGTTGACTAAAGTCTAATGTTGAGTAGACTATTGAGTAGACCGTTGAGTAGAATATTGAGTCGAAAATTGATTAGACTATTAAGAATACCGTTGAGTAGAATATTGAGTACAATATTGAGTAGACTATTTTGTAGAATATTGAGTAGACTATTGAGTCGAATATTGGGTATAGTATTGAGTCGATTATTGTGTACAATATTGAGTAAACTATTAAGTCGAATATTGAGTAGAATATTTAGTAGAATATTGAGTCAAGCATTTAGTCGAATATTGAGTAGACTATTGAGTAAGCTATTGGGTAGACTATGAATTAGTCTAGACAATAACATATGTTGTAATTAATATGAGTGTTTCCTCAAAGGTTTAAAAACCCATATGAAACTTGTTCTAGTAGTAGTAGTAGTAGTAAATACACATAACTATATCAGATCCTGTAAGGATGTCTGAGTCAAAATTGCTATGTGTGTGTGTGTGTAACCGAAAAAATACATAAGTACATGTGTGTTTGTGGTTTACCGCGTATGGTTCAATGTTTACTTGTTTATTTGTTGATGTAGATGCTGTTGCTACTCCTGCCGTTGTTGTATTTACAAACAAAAAAGCCTACATGCTATGTATGTAAGTCTGTGGCAATATGAGAGTTTTTTTTTCATTGAATATGTGTGTGAGTAGCTTTACAGTTTCACAAACGTAATGAAATTGAAACGAGTGTCCGTAGAATAAGTACGCTTATAGCATTTTTAATGCCATCAACATGTTTTTTTTCTTCTTTCACTACAAACTTGTAGTTGTAAATATTTTTATATGTATGCATGTATATATGACCATTTGTATTTAAACACTAGTAGTTGTATGTTGTATTGTGTAAATTCTACACTTTCTCATAATAAAGGCTTTTACAGTTAGTGACTATATGTGTTATATTTTTATTCCCTTTAATTTTTGTTTCATTCGACTACATGTTAACTGCTCTCTTTGGTTCTTGTCCATTGGCGACCTCAGGCTCGGAACAGACTATAAAACAAAACATAATGGTAATTCAGCCGTACGTTCATTTGTTCGTTTGTTGGTCTCTGCTTGACTGCCTTTGTGTCGAAATTAATATTATTAAATTAAAAATTGACAGCGCACACATTCGCTATACACTTCCAGCCGACTTCTGGCACAAAGTCGTTAAGGACCTAATTTTTTTTCTTTCTTTATTTTTTTTTTGCTAGCTGGTAGCCAAGGAAATAAAGCCTGCAGTGCTTTAGCTGTCTATGCAATAGGGCTGCGAATGAGGATGTGTTTATTTTTTGTGGTTTTTAAAACTGCCTGAAGAATTTAAAGTGTCTCTGAGTTTTATTTTTATACTTTTGAACTTAAAAGGTGTATAAGTGTAAGCCATAAATAATTTAATATACGTGCTAATAAAATGGTAGTTTAAATGATTAATATGTTATTAAGTAAAAGATCAAAATGTGGAAAATACATGTTTTTAATAACTAGCATATACCTACAAAGGTTTGGAGGAAATTTTGGGTTACATTAATTATACTCATTTAAACTAAACACAATTCTCAAATTTTTCATTGTTTGTTAATTATAAAATCCACTAGACAAATCATTTCGATGGCTAAACACTTTATTTAGATAAATTATCTCATTAATCATAAAAATAGCAGCAACATTTACAAAACCATAATGATTACAATCATTTAAATATGTATAATGACAAATACACTTCCTAAGCCGCAATGTAATAAAATGTTTAACTCCTGCTCTTAAAGGCACCTAAATGAAAAACACACTCTCATAGACAACACTAACAGAAAGTAGAGGAAAAAGTTTTGCAATTAATTTTTATAATTTAAGTGTAATTTAATTGCCTTCATTTGGGTGTTTTTGTGGAAAAACATACTCACTCACTCCTAAAAATATACACCTTAAAAATTTTAATTTCAAAACACAAACAACAAATAGAGACACGTAAAAATCTCAAACATATGAAGAAGAAAGTCACACAATTTGTTAAAACAACTTATTTAAAAAACATACACAGAAACAACAATAAAATCCTTAGAGAAGTTGTAGAAAGTTACAGCAACAAGAAAAAAAATTAAATCAAAACAAATAAAAAACTACAACAAAAAGCAAATTAAAAAATAAAAAAACATATAATGACGACATAAATGTAGAAAAAGTCATCAACAAACACTGGTTAAAAAACATACAAACACATTTCATACAAATGTTTTTAATTTGCATACTCATACTAATTTAAAAACAACTGTACAAATGTGGTTATAACAGTCGGAATTATTATAATAAGTACATTTTATTTTTTTTAATTGAAGTCTAAGCTATGACTAGACTATGACTAGACTATGACTAGACTATGACAAGACTATGACTAGACTATGACTAGACTATGACTAGCTATACTAGACTATGACTAGACTATGACTAGACTATGACTAGACTATGACTAGACTATGACTAGACTATGACTAGACTATGACTAGACTAGACTATGACTAGACTATGACTAGACTATGACTAGACTATGACTAGACTATGACTAGACTATGACTAGACTATGACTAGACTATGACTAGACTATGACTAGACTATGACTAGACTATGACTAGACTATGACTAGACTAGACTATGACTAGACTATGGACTAGACTATGACTAGACTATGACAGACTATGACTAGACTATGACTAGACTATGGACTAGACTATGACTAGACTATGACTAGCTATGACTAGACTATGACTAGACTATGACTAGACTATGACTAGACTATGACTAGACTATGACTAGACTATGACTAGACTATGACTAGACTATGACTAGACTATGACTAGACATGACTAGACTATGACTAGACTATGATAGACTATGACTAGACTATGACTAGACTATGACTAGACTATGATAGACTATGACTAGACTATGACTAGACTATGACTAGAACTCTGATCAGACATGACTAGACTATGACTAGACTATGACTAGACTATGACTAGACTATGACTAGACTATGACTAGACTATGACTAGACTATGACTAGACTATGACTAGACTATACTAGACTAGACTATGACTAGACTATGACTAGACTATGACTAGACTATGACTAGACTATGACTAGACTATGACTAGACTATGACTAGACTATGACTAGACTATGACTAGACTATGACTAGACTATGACTAGACTATGACTAGACTATGACTAGACTATGACTAGACTATGACTAGACTATGACTAGACTATGACTAGACTATGACTAGACTATGACAGACTATGACTAGACTACTGACTATGACTAGACTATGACTAGACTATGACTAGACTATGACTAGACTATGACTAGACTATGACTAGACTATGATTGCAGTGTTCTTATATTTACAATTATAACTCTATTGAAACTCATAATTATTCATAAGTAAAAATGCTTATATAAGTGTATGTACCCGCAAAAAGTCTGTCTTTTAAGTTGAAAATTGTGAAAACAACAACAGCAATAACAGAAAAAACGACACGAAGTTTTTGCAAATCTTGCAAAGTTTATTTAATAAAAACCTTATAATAAAAGCAACAAAATGTATCTTTTTTTTTCATAAAAAAGTTAAAATAAGACTCTCAAGGAAAAGAAACGTTCAAAAACCAAGAAGTTTTTAAAGAAGAGATAAATAAAAATATCAAAAAATAACATGAAAAACATTGAAATTAATTGCACTCAAAAAACAAATACTTATACGCAAATACAAGCATACACAGAGTATTGGTATTCATCCTTTTCTTCTTATAAAACGCCGAACACATATGCAGCCAACAAACTCATTAAAGAAAGCACATAACATTCACATACAAACAAGTGCTTTTACACATATGTGTAAATAGATTCAAAGTTTTTATTTTAAAATGGCATACGTGTGAGTATGTACTTTCTTATGAGAGTAGTCTAAAATGAACGTAAAACGTACTTAGACTATAAGCGATCTTTTTTAAAAATGCTTTTAAGTTTGCTCTCGTAAAAAATAAACTAGTAGGCATTGTTAGTAAAGTCAATATGTTTCATTGCTGTTGCACTGTCTGCAATCATTTCCTTAAAAAAGAACAAAAATTTCAAACTCATACACATTCTACACTAAATATTATCATGATGTGTGGCATAGGATAATACATGGAACATTTTAAAACATATTGCAGCATATACAGAGAAAATTAGTCTATAGATTTGTTTTATAGTGAACACGAGGGCTTAGTATCATAGCACATACATATATTTTTTATTTGTTTTTCTGGCTTTCACACGCTCCCACATTTTTCATTATATACATACTTACACACGCCCCGAAGGAGTCTTGCAGGCAGACAAACGACTTCATTCATTAAGTTTTTAAAATCTCATCAGAATACGAGTGATACTAATAAAATTTATCTCTTAAAATAACGAGAAAATTTAATTGAGTTTTAATTTTCAACATATTGAGAATACATTAATGTTTTGTGTTTTATAATCTTGCAAACAATTTTCGTTAGGAGAAGATGATGAGATTTGAATTAATTAAATTAACAGAAAAAAGAGGATTGTATTGCTACAAGAAGATGTTTAGTCTAGTCTTAGCTTTGGGATAAACTAGTGATAAACTAGTGATAGTCTAGTGATAGTCTGGTGATGGTCTAGTGATAGTCTAGTGATAGTCTAGTGATAGTCTAGTGATAGTCTAGTGATAGTCTAGTGATAGTCTAGTGATAGTCTAGTGATAGTCTAGTGATAGTCTAGTGATAGTCTAGTGATAGTCTAGTGATAGTCTAGTCATAGTCTAGTCATAGTCTAGTCATAGTCTAGTCATAGTCTAGTCATAGTCTAGTCATAGTCTAGTCATAGTCTAGTCATAGTCTAGTGATAGTCTAGTCATAGTCTAGTCATAGTCTAGTCATAGTCTAGTCATAGTCTAGTCATAGTCTAGTCATAGTCTAGTCATAGTCTAGTCATAGTCTAGTCATAGTCTAGTCATAGTCTAGTCATAGTCTAGTCATAGTCTAGTCATAGTCTAGTCATAGTCTAGTCATAGTCTAGTCATAGTCTAGTCATAGTCTAGTCATAGTCTAGTCATAGTCTAGTCATAGTCTAGTCATAGTCGTCATAGTCTAGTCATAGTCTAGTCATAGTCTAGTCATAGTCTAGTCATAGTCTAGTCATAGTCTAGTCATAGTCTAGTCATAGTCTAGTCATAGTCTAGTCATAGTCTAGTC
The DNA here is from genome assembly GCF_015586225.1 of Lucilia sericata. Classification (NCBI taxonomy): domain Eukaryota; kingdom Metazoa; phylum Arthropoda; class Insecta; order Diptera; family Calliphoridae; genus Lucilia; species Lucilia sericata. The sequence goes on along the minus strand of NW_023995570.1, from coordinate 66,061 downwards.
ATAGTCTAGTCATAGTCTAGTCATAGTCTAGTCATAGTCTAGTCATAGTCTAGTCATAGTCTAGTCATAGTCTAGTCATAGTCTAGTCATAGTCTAGTCATAGTCTAGTCATAGTCTAGTCATAGTCTAGTCATAGTCTAGTCATAGTCTAGTCATAGTCTAGTCATAGTCTAGTCATAGTTCTAGTCATAGTCTAGTCATAGTCTAGTCATAGTCTAGTCATAGTCTAGTCATAGTCTAGTCATAGTCTAGTCATAGTCTAGTCATAGTCTAGTCATAGTCTAGTCATAGTCTATAGTCATAGTCTAGTCATAGTCATAGTCTAGTCTTCTAGTAGTCTAGTCATAGTCTAGTCTGTAGTTTGTAGTTTAATTTGAAGTTTAGTTTGTAGTTTAGGCAGTAGTTCAGTCAGTAATTTATTCAGGAGTTTAGTCAGCATTTTAGTAAGTAGTTAAATCGATAGTTAAGTCATGAGTTTAGTCAGCAGTATGTCGATAGATTGGTCGGTTTGGTCAATAGTTGAGCGTTGCTGGCTAAAAATTCATTGGGATTAGCTGCACTATGATGTATTATTCATTTCACAGCAATTTCATAAATTTTGTCAATTTTAAGCATCAGCTGGTCGAACTTTACCACTCTCGCAATTTTTCTTATAAATATTTTTTTATTAAATTTGTTATTTTTTTGGCATTTACATAGTCATGCTTATGACAACACATACACCAACAATTGTAACATCCTTTTAAGATAAAGATGCAAATATTTTCAGTAACTATGTATGACAAATCTAACAAATACCAGAAAAACTGCACAAACATAAAAGTTTGTCGTCTTTGTTTTCTTTAGTTTAAGATTTTTTTTTTTGGTTTAAAAACAAAACGAGTAAATATTTTCAACAAAATTGCAAATAAAACGAACCAAATATGAAGTTAAAAATTGCACAAACATACATCTATACAGATGACTAATTTTGGTAAAGTAGAAGCAGGGCAAAGGAGTAACAAACATATGTGTGCATTTATTTTCTAAGGGATTTCGAAGGAATGAACATTATTGAATTTTAAACAAAACGACAACAATGGCAACAGGAAAATAATGTTCCCAAAACTATTGTTAAGAGAGTAAAAGTAGTTTTGTTATAGAGACACGTAGTTTAATAAGCCTCTAAGGACTATAGCACAGGATTTGTAAGGACTTAAGCAACTTTTGTGGTATTGGTAGGTGTGTATGTAGGGGTTTGTATGGTTGAGGCAAATAGCTATGGTATTTATTTTAAATTTGTAGTCGTACACAAACAATTGTAGATAAATTGGAATTTGGCAGAGATAAAAACTTGTTAAATTATGGTTGATATAAAATTTGCAGAATTTATGAAAAGTATGCTTTAAATTTTCTTTCTATTTTTTTGCAGGTACGAGTTAAAACTTTAACAAAAAAAAAAAACATTTTACAAATAAATATTTATATAGAAAGTATATGAAAAGTGTTGTTATAAAAAAACCAAATAAATGACATTACATTTGTGCAACATAACACTAGGCAACGAGTCAAATAACACGATTTAAGCAATTTGTTTTTTTATGTTTTAAGTTTAACATATTTGGATTGTTTTTATTTTCTCGCTGGCGTACGAAAATAATGTTGTTGTTGCAAAATTGCAACATTTATGGTGGTATATGGTTGTTTGCATTTGTCGGTATCAAAAATATACAACTGCAACAGCAGCAGCAGCAGCAACAAAACCAACAACAAAGACAGCAGCAACAAAAACAACAACAGCAGCTTTTGCAGCTCAAAAAACAAAATCCAAAAAAGTATTGAGTTGATGGGCCCCTGGTATATAATTGGGGCCCTCCTACTGCTATCGGCAAGAGCGGGGGACTCCACAAATAAAATCATAATACCGCAACAAATTGGCAGCAATATCGTCAACACAAATGTCGCCAACGGCATGCATCATCATATTACAAAAACCTCTATTACAACGACCGGCAACAAAGGCACCGTTGTCAGTGGCAATGGGGTCATAGTGGCAGGCGGTTCACTACACGGTTCAATGGGACCATCATCCTCGCTTAATAGTAAGTAGACAATTTGTGTATTTTATACATATTTTATGTTTGTTTGTTCAACTGTCCGTCCGTCTGTGTGTCCATCCATCCAGCCTGTCTGTCTGTCCGTTTATATACATATTTATTTTCGGGATGATACTTTGTATATTTTCAACCATTATTTGCGGTTGTAGGTTGTATGTATTTGGTCGAAAGTGGCATTTATGCAAATTGTATAGACATGCCGCAAAAAAATTTTAAAACGAAAAAATTGTTTTTTATATAAAAAAATTTCCATTTTTCTTTTAGTATAAAAAATATATACATATTGCAGAAAATTGTTATTTTATTGTGCTTACTTTTTTTAACTTTTATTTTAATGCTGTACCTCTTTGGAAAAAAACTATCAACAGCTGTTAAAAAAATTATCCCATGATATGTGGCATATGGGTGGTTGGTCAATTATTCACTGTGCTACAATGTGTTTGTTTTATAAGAAAAATAAATTTATGCAAAAATAGCTATAACAAAAAAAGAAAAGGGTTTTTTGTATAACAAATTTGAAAATAATATTTTGCACATTAATAAAAGTGTCAAAAAGTTATTGAAATCGATAAACCATAAAGCATCTTAAGACTAACAAATTCACAAAGAAAACTTAATTTAAAAATAATAAACTTTATGATTTAATTTAGTAAAACAAAAAAGAAAAATCATTTATTATATACTTTAATACAAAACATTGCTAAATCTTTCTCATATAGCCTCAAAGTATGCTATGGTTAATTATTTATAACTTACACATATACACTCAACTACATATATAAACAAAACACCGATAGCCTTAAGTCCACAAAAACAACAAGACAAATAAAACTAAAAATTCAAACTGACAACAAGTAAAACTCATGTGTAAACATCAATGTATGTGTACACACTGATGTGTCTGTGTTAGGATATTGTTAAGGATATTCCTAAACACAACTAATGACAAATGTCATCTTTGTGCTATATATATACAACTCTTAGAGTTTATATTTCCATATTTAAATTAGCCAACACTCAAACTGCTTTAAGTTTTCTCTTTCGGTCTTTATCTGTTGTCTCTATACTCCTTGGTTGGATATTTTCATATAGCTTTCTCTTTGCTGAATAGTTTACATGTGAGTTTGTATATGTATGTATTGTTGACTTTTTAAAGGAATGACACTAATTTGTAATGAAAACTTTAAGCTTTGATTTGTATACAAAAAGGCCAACAAATATGTAAATAGTATGTGTGTTTGTCTTTCACGTACACATAGAGAAAAACTATGATTGCAGCTATCATTCTAAAACTAAAACTCCTCTTCCAGCATTATCAGCGTTATCAGAGTTTTGTATTTGCAGCAATCATATTATGTTAAAATTATCCCTCAAATGAAAACTGCAAACTTGAAAATATAACTCCATGTGATTTTTCTCTGGGTGTATAACATATATACATGTGTATATGTTTTTGCCATATAATCCTTTAAATGTTGCACTAGCAAGAAGTAAATATGATTTAAATTATTCTTTAAAAAATTAAATTTAAATTCAATAAACTCTATTGTAATGTTTATGCAGCATGTAATTAAAGTCTTGTCTTAACTTGTTTAAATATGCATGAGTATAAGCCTACAGATATATATTATAATATATGAACTATAAGGAAAGCTACCTAAATCAAAAATCTAGAAAACTATTTTTTTCAGAAATCTTCTGGTTTTTAATGATCTATAGTCTAGTCTATAGTCAAGTCTATAGTCTAGTCTATAGTCTAGTCTATAGTCTAGTCTATAGTCAAGTCTATAGTCTAGTCTATAGTCTAGTCTATAGTCTAGTCTATAGTCTAGTCTATAGTCTAGTCTATAGTCTAGTCTATAGTCTAGTCTATAGTCTAGTCTATAGTCTAGTCTATAGTCTAGTCTATAGTCTAGTCTATAGTCTAGTCTATAGTCTAGTCTATAGTCTAGTCTATAGTCTAGTCTATAGTCTAGTCTATAGTCTAGTCTATAGTCTAGTCTATAGTAAATATTATATCCAAATAGATTTGGTTTCATAAGTTATCGCAAAGCAGTATTTATGGACTATATGTCTGCAGACAAGAAGTTAACTTTTCTGAAATGCTAGTTGAGAGCTTTTACATAGATTTGTACATGCGTTTGTTTACATATTACCATGTAAGTAAATTTAAATGTATTTATTTATAGATGTATTAGGATTTTATGTATGTGGTGAAATACTTCCTCATGTTTAATTGTTACAATTCAATAGGCTTTAAAACATAATAGTATTATTATTACTGTCATAATTTACTATTATTTTATAATTGCTATAATTCTATGAGAGACAAAAAGTGCCTTTCAATTATGAAAAACAATCACAAAACACTTATGAATAAACTAAACAAGGGCAATTTGGTCATTTATTAAATTAAGTGACAATAAGTACAGACTACCTTTAGGTGTTTTAGGACAAAGCAATGGTAGAATAAACAAAAATAATAGAATTTATAATGATTATAATTTCTTGTTAGTAGTTGCTAAATTTATTATCTTTTAAATGATTTGTTTTAGTTATAAATAAAAATTCTAGTTAAATTTCAAAGCACATAACTAGGGGCTTAATGCACAACTACCTCTATATGAATACTTAAGTAAGGTATGTATGTATGTGAGGAATACATATGTATGTATTTGTTAGAAGAATTAACGCGTAAAAGCAATAATATTCATGTTTCTTTTTCGCAGATATATTTTGAGATTACCCGGTGGTTTTTGGAATCGTCTTCAATACTCAAATATATATATGAGATAAACACATACTCTCTGTAATGGAGACTGAGATGCATTGTTTACTTTACAAGTGCTAGATAATCTAGCAGTTAGTCAGTTAGTTTTTTGGGTGTAAAGAGATTACAACAATCTTCATAGTTACAATTAAGTAAAATCTGCACTTTAGTTCCTGTGAACTACAGTTCTTATCGAAAACATGTTTCTCCACACACATGTTACATTCAAAACATTTTTTGGACATTCTATTCACTTTTTTTCATTCTTAGCTTTTATTTAGATTTTTTTTTGTCCATATTTTCAAATGGCCAGTGGCAACAACCTAAAAATACTACTAGTATGAAATGTTTGATTAGAATAGTAACATATTTGAAAAAATACCAAAAAATTCAAAAACAAAAAAAGAAATCTACACAAAAACTAACAACTTTACTAAGCTCAAATGGATTAATGTTTTCAAATGCCAAACACGTTTTTCAATTGGTTTTCTGAAAGGACAATATTTTTTATATTTCTACTGTCAGCCTACATCTCTCTTCAACTATATACAGAGTCTGGAATTATGGGATCTATATGTATGTCCAACATAAAGCCATAAAAAAATATTGTACAAATATAAAACAATTGCAAAAAATCACTCGAAAAAACATTAGTCTTATATCCTATCAAAATAAAAAAAAATAAAACTCTGAACATTTAGCCATAATAATAACATACGAGTTGTATAGCAGAACTAGGGGAATTATTTTATTTTCTTTTAGTTTTTCAAACCTTTAACCCGCGTTGTATTCATGCAGCCGTGTCCGACAATTGTAGAGGCAATTTTTCTCTGCCTGTTCGATGATAAATTATGTCTGTGTTGTTGCTTTGCTTGTACGTTGCCATTGAAATCAATTGAACATGACAAATATTGCCCAAACAATTGAGGAAAAAATATATTCAAATATTAAATTACAATATTACTGCAAAAACGGTAATTTAAGTTAACAATTAAAAAGGAAAAAAAACGACAAATTTAAATTAATTGTATTTTAAATCAAGTACTAAAAACTTAATATGAAATAATGCTAAAAAGCAACAAAAAAGTTGAAGAAAATAAATTTAAATTCTGTAAGAAATGTTCAAAAGTTTTACCTTTGTACTAAAAGTTGAAATGGTGTGGCCTCCAGGAGCAGTGTTGTAGTCTCCATGATCGGAGGTTGTGTGTTCGATTACCGCCTGAGCACTGGAAAGGGGGCACAACAGGGGCTATGTTGTCTTCAGTGTATTTGATGTAACTAACTAACTAACTACTAACTAACTAACTAACTAACTAACTAACTAACTAACTAACTAACTAACTAACTAACTAACTAACTAACTAACTACTAACTAACTACTAACTAACTAACTACTAACTAACTACTAACTAACTAACTAACTAACTAACTAACTAACTAACTAACTACTAACTAACTACTACTACTAACTAACTAACTAACTAACTAACTAACTAACTAACTAACTACTAACTAACTAACTAACTACTAACTACTAACTAACTAACTACTAACTAACTAACTAACTAACTAACTAACTACTAACTAACTAACTAACTAACTAACTAACTAACTAACTAACTAACTAACTAACTAACTAACTAACTAACTACTAACTAACTAACTACTAACTAACTAACTAACTACTAACTACTAACTAACTAACTAACTAACTAACTAACTAACTAACCTAACTAACTAACTAACTAACTAACTACTACTAACTAACTAACTAACTAACTAACTAACTACTAACTAACTAACTAACTAACTAACTAACTAACTAACTAACTAACTAACTAACTAACTAACTAACTAACTAACTAACTAACTAACTAACTAACTAACTAACTAACTAACTAACTAACTAACTAACCTAACTAACTAACTAACTAACTAACTAACTAACTACTAACTAACTAACTACACTAACTAACTAACTAACTAACTAACTAACTAACTACTAACTAACTAACTACACTAACTAACTAACTAACTAACTAACTAACTAACTAACTAACTAACGACTAACTAACTAACTAACTAACTAACTAACTAACTAACTAACTAACTAACTACTAACACTAACTAACTAACTAACTAACTAACTAACTAACTAACTAACTACTAACTAACTAACTAACTAACTAACTAACTAACTAACTAACTAACTAACTAACTAACTAACTAACTAACTAACTAACTAACTAACTAACTAACTAACTAACTAAACTAACTAACTAACTAACTAACTAACTAACTAACTAACTAACTAACTAACTAACTAACTACTAACTAACTACTAACTAACTAACTAACTAACTAACTAACTAACTAACTAACTAACTAACTAACTAACTAACTAACTAACTAACTAACTAACTAACTAACTAACTAACTAACTAACTAACTAACTAACTAACTAACTAACTAACTAACTAACTAACTAACTAACTAACTAACTAACTAACTAACTAACTAACTACTAACTAACTAACTAACTACTAACTAACTAACTACTAACTAACTAACTAACTAACTAACTAACTAACTAACTAACTAACTAACTAACTAACTAACTAACTAACTACTAACTAACTAACTAACTAACTAACTAACTAACTAACTAACTAACTAACTAACTAACTAACTAACTAACTAACTAACTAACTAACTAACTAACTAACTAACTAACTAACTAACTACTAACTAACTAACTAACTAACTACTAACTAACTAACTAACTAACTAACTAACTAACTAACTAACTAACTAACTAACTAACTAACTAACTAACTAACTACTAACTAACTAACTAACTAACTAACTAACTAACTAACTACTAACTAACTAACTAACTAACTAACTAACTAACTAACTAACTAACTAACTAACTAACTAACTAACTAACTAACTAACTAACTACTAACTAACTAACTACTAACTAACTACTAACTAACTAACTAACTAACTAACTAACTAACTAACTAACTAACTAACTAACTAACTACTAACTAACTAACTAACTAACTAACTAACTACTAACTAACTAACTAACTAACTAACTAACTAACTAACTAACTAACTAACTAACTACTAACTAACTAACTAACTAACTAACTAACTAACTAACTAACTAACTAACTACTAACTACTAACTACTAACTAACTAACTAACTAACTAACTAACTAACTAACTAACTAACTAACTAACTAACTAACTAACTAACTAACTAACTAACTAACTAACTAACTAACTACTAACTAACTAACTACTAACTAACTAACTAACTAACTAACTAACTAACTAACTAACTAACTAACTAACTAACTAACTAACTAACTACTAACTAACTAACTACTAACTAACTAACTAACTAACTACTAACTAACTAACTAACTAACTAACTAACTAACTAACTAACTAACTAACTAACTAACTAACTAACTAACTAACTAACTAACTAACTAACTAACTAACTAACTAACTAACTAACTAACTAACTAACTAACTAACTAACTAACTAACTAACTAACTAACTAATTTTTTTAATTTGTGTCATTTTGTAAATTTATTTAAATCAAATTTAAGTTGTATATCATTACGTTTTTTCACTTTATGTCATAGAGTTGTTATTGGCTACTGGTAATTCACCTTAAACGAACGCTTAAATATTTTACAATATTTGAGGCGGCCACTTTTAGTGTAAAATATGCTTTGATTTTGCAAAAAGAAGTATTTTGTCAAATATCAAACATTTATTTGGCCATAATAAGAATTTTAATTATTTGACTGTCTTTGGGCCAATATCTCAACCTCCGGTTATCGTTTAACAGGTGGATATACTGTCGGTTAAAATAATTTTTGTATGTAAAACGTCAATTTATCGTTATGATAAAACATAATCAGACAATGAGAAAATGGGGGTTTAAGTTTCAATTATAAAATTTCTAGGGATGAAATCTTTCCTCCCGTCCTTCCTGTCGACTGTCATACATATACATATTTATTACATATTTATTGTTTCTCAATTATGTACATGAACTAGTTTAAATATACATATTTAAATGCACAAACACATGTTTAAGTGATTGTTTGCGTAATGTACCTGCGGGGTGCATATAATAAAGTAGCATGCAGTTCTTTAAGAAGTACCAATTATTTTGCCCCAAAGTATGCATGTCTTTTAGGAATAAGAAAATCAATTCTTGGAATATTCGAGAATTCGAGAAATTTTCAATGTTAAATTTCTTTTGTAAACGATTTGAATAACATGATTGAAGCTTTATTTAAATAGTTTGTTTTCGAAATTACACTTTATCTCCAGAGCCTCACAGATTTAAACATTTTTTATTGCAAAAAAGCCTTATTTTGAGAGAATTTTTTATTAGGGTTGTGTGTCTGTGCTGGTGAAAATGTAGGAGAATTTTTTTATTGTTGTGGCTTTTAAACCAGCTAAATACACAAATATGGATTTTATACATAAATACGTATGTATTACGTATTATATGTATGTCACGTAGACGATTTCAACATTTGACTTTACGCAATGCATATATGCACATGCAATTACAATTATTGTTGTTGCCACTATGAACATATATACATAAATATATATGTACAAATACTTATTTATAGATTTTGAATTACCTTATTTGCTAGTACTAAATAAACTGCCGTTTTAATTTAAATTAAATTAAGTATTAAAATAATATAATTAAGTATTAGGACAAAATTTTAATTTTATTAAAATTTTATATTTGAACAAAATTTGAAATTCAAAAGAAAATTGAAAATTTGGCACAAAATTGAAAATTTAATACAAAATTGAAAATTTAATACAAAATTGAAAATTTAGTACAAAATTTAAAATTAAGTACAAAATTTAAAATTTAGTACAAAATTTAAAATTTAGTACAAAATTGAAGTTTTAATATAAAATAAAAATTTATCACGAAGTAACAAAATTGAAAAATTAGTACAAAACTGAAAATTAAGTAAAAACTTAAAATTATAGAGCAAAATTTAAAATGTTTAACTAAATGAAAATTGAGTTGAAAACTGAAAAAATTTAGTATAGAGGATGTTTGAGAAGTTTTAGAATATTTTCAGTAATCTTTGTAACGCTTCAACTATCTAACAGCGTATACTTACTGCTATTTATTAGTATGAAAAATATTCCACATACGCCCCAAAGTTCAATTAAAATATTTTGCAATGAAATCACTTCTGTGCAAAATTCAAAATTTTTGATCTTCATTGAAAAAAATGCATTTTTGTTTTAAAATTCAAATTTTGTATAAAATTTTTAATTTTTCGATAAAATTTTAAATTTTCAATCAAAATTTTTATTTGGTACTAAATTTAAATTTTTGGGCAAATTTATAAGTTTCTACTAAATTTTAAATATTGAACTAATTTTTAATTTTTAGCGAAATTTTAAATTTTGTGCTAAATTTTAAATTTTGTACTAAATTTTAAATTTTGTACTAAATTTTAAATTTTGTACTAAATTTTAAATTTTGTGCTAAATTTTACATTTTGTACCGAAGTATAGTCTAAACTATAGCCTATAATTAAGACTATAGTTTACAGACCAAACTAAACTCTATAGTCTAGACTATAGTCTACAGCCCTGACAATAGTCTATAGTCCATACTATAGTTAATAGAAATAAAACTATAGACAAAAGTCCAAATTTATAAATAGAGCAATATATGTAATCTCGCTTAAATAAAACAACTTAAAATCTTGATAAAGCCTCAAATATTCTTTCTATTTGACCTCAATAGTCGATCAAATTCAAACGGCATAATCGCCATTGTTAAAAACCATATAAAACATTTCATACACTATAACGCATAGTACACATCCCCTCCCCCTTCCTGCTTTCATTTACTATCTTTAATTTACGAATAGAATTTCAATCATTCATGTTTAACACATGTAACTTAGACAGACTTGTTGATGTTGTTTGTATTGTGAAAATTCATTGAATACCATACACCATCACCACTACCATCGTCAATATAAACTGGCAAAGTAACTCTATCTCTCTCCGACGCTCTGTATACTGCTGCTGCAGTGTAATAATAATAACGATGATTAGAAACGAGAATGAATAACATACATATACATACATACTTGAAAAAATTTCACATTCAATTTCGAAATACCTTGCAGTTTCAAAGGGGAGCAAAATAAATTAATATCCTCGCGAGTTACTCACCAAGTCACTTGAATACTTGTGAGTAACTCGCGAGGATACTTGGATAACTATACTTGATTGCCAACAATTAACGATTTTATGTTTGTATGTCCCGTATGTTACTATCGGGTTGTGTGTGTATGTGCTTTCCTATTAAAACATTTAACAACATCGTTTACATATCATTAGGTTTACCCGAAGTACATACATACCGACAAACATTATTATATATATGTTATACATGTATGGATTTGTAAGTGTTTGTATGTATGAGTTTATAAATGTTTTGCGTGTTTTGTGGGCGAAGTGTAAAAAAGGGAAACGTTATATGTTAAATTATTTGTTTATACATGCAATATGAAGAAGAAATATATACATACATACATATCCAATATATACACATTTATACCAGTATGATTTTTATACATATAAAGATAAACCGAAAAGTCTTTTCAATAAGGAAAACAATTAACTTAATACTGTAAACATAACAGTGATAGTTAATTTTAGTTTATAGATCAGACTATAGTCCAGACTATAGTTAATAGTACAGACTGTAGTATACAGTCCAGACTATAGTCTATAGTCCAGTGTATAGTCTATTGTCTATAGTACAGACTACAGCCTATAGTCCAGACTATAGTATATAGTCCAGACTATAGTCTATAGTCCAGACTATAGTCTATAGTCCAGACTATAGTCTATAGTCCAGTCTATAGTCTATAGTCCAGACTATAGTCTATAGTCCTGACTATAGTCTATAGTCCAGACTATAGTCTATAGTCCAGACTATAGTCTATAGTCCAGACTATAGTCTATAGTCCAGTGTATAGTCTATAGTACAGACTATAGTCTATAGTCCACACTATAGTCTATAGTCCAGACTATAGTATATAGTTTAGACTATAGTCTATAGTCTATAGTCCAGACTATAGTCTATAGTCTAAACTATAGACTACAGTTCAGACTATAGTCTATAGTCTAGACTTTAGACTACAGTCCAGACTATAATCTATAGTCCAGACTATAGACTATAGTATATAGTACAGACTATAGTCTATAGTCCAGACTATAGACTATAGTATATAGTACAGACTATAGTCTATAGTCCAGTGTATAGTCTATAGTACAGACTATAGCCTATAGTCCACACTATAGTCTATAGTCCAGACTATAGTATATAGTTTAGACTATAGTCTATAGTCCAGACTATAGTCTATAGTCTAGACTATAGACTACAGTTCAGACTATAGTCTATACTCCAGATTATAGTCTATAGTCCAGACTATAGTCTATAGTCCAGACTATAGTCTATAGTCCAGACTATAGTCTATAGTCCACACTATAGTCTATAGTCGAGACTATAGTATATAGTTTAGACTATAGTCTATAGTCCAGACTATAGTCTATAGTCTAGACTATAGACTACAGTTCAGAATATAGCCTATTGTTCAGACTATAGTCTATACTCCAGACTATAGTCTATAGTCCAGACTATAGTCTATAGTCCAGACTATAGTCTATAGTGCAGGCTATAGCCTATTGTCTGACAGGTTTTTTATAATAACTTTTCATTCCCAACTCGTATAAACACATTGATATGTTTTGTATGTTACAATTGCCTCATTGTTATTGGTGGGTAAACATTTTATGTTTATTGCCAGTTAATTTATTAGTTCAATAATTGAAATTTGATTGAAATTAATTACAAAACTATATATTATCTTAAATACAAATTACAGCAATAACAACAACAACAACATAAGCATTATAAATATACATAAACAAACACATTTACTATACATCAATTGCGTATAATATTGTTGTTATTATCTTTAAATTGTATCATGATATATGAAATATAATTATAAATGGTTTAATTTACAAAAAATTAACCTTTTTTGAAAATATTTTAATAGGCGATTGATTTCCTAAATGTTTAATTGTTTAATTTGTATTTTTTTTTTTGTTTTCTTTATACAGCTGTCGTCGAAGAACCCGAATTTACTGAATATATTGAAAATGTTACTGTACCTGCTGGACGTAATATTAAATTGGCCTGTTCGGTTAAAAATCTAGGATCCTATAAGGTAAGATTTTTATACAAAAACGTAAAAAATATTTAAATTTAATAAACTTTAAAATATAAAACCTCTACAACCTCTATACCTCATTCTCCCCTCTCAAATAAGTCATATACATTATGGTCACTAAAATACCAAAAAACCACAATAATGTTCAATTCATTTACCCTCAAATCAACAGTTTGCCAAGCCACAAAATCAACACATTTACACAGAACAGCACACACACATACAGATATACCCAAAGAGTGGCATACAAATTAATGGCAATTAACACATCGCTTAATTTGTAGTTAAAATACCAAAAATTTCATTTGAAATTAGTATTCCAAAGGAAAGCATTTTAGCAGTAAAGGAGTTCAGTAAACGTAAAGTCAGGGGGTTAACTACATAGTTTAAGTAGGGTAAATTTGTGTTTCTAGCTAAACAAAATTACTAATGCTATCTTGAAATTACTACATATTTCCTATAAATTATAATTAAAGTGAAATCTGTGGTTTAATTATATAAAAGTTCTTGTGCTTTTTGAAAAAAAGTAATTTTATTACTTTTTATCCTTTACTTAAGTGAGGGACAACTGATGGAAATGAATAACTGACTGATTGTTAAATATGAATTAATGTCCACAAATTTGATGCAGTCATTTACACTTATGACTTTAAATGTTGATTAAAATTTATTTACAAAACATTAATTTGCAGAAATTAAAAACACAAACAAAGTAACTGTTGGATTAAATGAAATGTAATGAAATAAGTTATGAAATTTTAACAGAAAAAATAAATTTTTACGAATAAATGAGTACTTGAACAGTACTTAATAAAAAAGTACCACAAAATACATTGTTTTAAAAAGTACTCTACGTTAAATAGGGAAATAAAAAGAAATGTTTTATACATTGAGTGAAAAAGTTCTTTTTCTGTTCTAGTTCTGTTCTAGTTCTGTTCTAGTTCTGTTCTAGTTCTGTTCTAGTTCTGTTCTAGTTCTGTTCTAGTTCTGTTCTAGTTCTGTTCTAGTTCTGTTCTAGTTCTGTTCTAGTTCTGTTCTAGTTCTGTTCTAGTTCTGTTCTAGTTCTGTTCTAGTTCTGTTCTAGTTCTGTTCTAGTTCTGTTCTAGTTCTGTTTCTAGCTTTATTCTAGTTCTATTCTAGTACTGTTCCAGTTCTGCTCTGTTTTATTTCGTTTGTAGTGTTTGTCAGATATCGTTAGTATTGCCGCTTTTTAATACATATATATATCCCTGTCTTATTTAACCACCAGTCCAGTTATATGAAAAATACTTAATTACTACTCTATACTGGGACCGTATAAAAATATTTAAAAAAATAATAGCCATAATAATGATAAAAAAAAACTATTTCTTTTATTAAATATCAATGTCACTCGACAAAACCAATAAATAATATACAATCAGGCACATATAGAAAAATTATTAACATTCTCTCTCTACTTCTCTTTTGTCAACGTTTAAAGTAAAAGTTGCAGTCATTTGCCATTAAATACGCTGTTCATTCATATATTCAGTCATTCTTGCAACAAATTAATTTTACGCCTCAATGATGATCATAAATGTGATGTGTGCAGTGCACATTGATGGCAGAAAAAAAATGAAGGAATAAATTAATAATATCAGTTACCTTTAGTCAATGAATTTGAAAATATATACACATTACTATAATAAGTATACATATGTAGAGAAAACCCAGTAAACATTTTCTCATTTATGAAAATATAGATAACAACAATTAATTGCAATTGTTTTAAACTTTATTATTACAGGTGTTTCAAATATGTATATTATAAATGTCTTTGCTACCAAGTGACAAACATTAACTTGTGTGTTTGCTGGGTTATATTATACTTGCATGACTGACTTTGCAGACAATTAATCCTGTCTTTTTTGACTTTCATTCAAACTTGTTATTGTTTGTTTAAATGCTTTAAAATTTAAATGAAATATAAAATTAATATTAAAATATCCAACCACTAAAAGTTGTAAAAAGAAGCAGCAAAAGAAAGCCAAGTGTATAAAAATTTTTAATAAAAACAACAACAAAATGCACATATTCGCACACACATACTTACTACCTATACATATTTATTCATTTATTCTCACACTTTTTTTTCGTACTTTCATTATTCAATTTTTTTTATATTGTTGCTTTGAGGAAAGCTTTTGGTGGCATTAAAAAAATATATCTACCACATTTAAAGGATGCACTTGGGAATTCAACAGGATTCATCAGTGCATTCATCATTGCAATTTTATACCCACAATATAACACTGGCAGAGAGACAGACAGACTTACAGTCAAACTGACTGACTGTCAGTAAAATAAAAGTAAAAAAGTAAAACTGAAATTTGAGCCACATTTAACACTGGCAACATGCCTGGAGACAAAAGGAAAGGAATACAAAAAATTAAATCCAAGTGTTTATCCCCCAAACTCTGCCAAATATAAATAAGTAAGTGCAACACAAACAGTTGCACATACATACTACACTCTTGCCTCTTATAGTAACAACAAGTGAAACGAAGTGGCAGCCAACAATCACTGCCTTTACGCGTAAATACCAGTAAAATAAAACAGCAACATTAAATGTACATAAAAATGTTAAACAACAACAAAGTTAACAATAAAAAACTCGCTGTAACCCAACAAACAAAATAACAAACGGTTAAAAAGGTGGTAATTCTCCAAGGTTTCTCGATAAAGAAATTCTCCATGTTTCACAAATATTTTATTTGACTGTAATTTGGCCTTATACATATAATTAGATTTTATCAATTAATGAATCTAAAATCATATACATATCATGTACATACATACTAATAATCATACAACTGTGTATGTTGGAAATTTGCATACACTTTACAATTATTCTTAAGGAGTTGTTTTGTATGAGTATGTCCTTGTAGCTTGTTTATGGATTTTTTCATGCTTCCTTTTTTATACCGATACTTGTACAGGATTATGTTCAGCTTAATTTGTGTGTCATAGGATTTGCAACATGGTGACATGTTAGTTTAAAGATCCTTAATAAAAATACTTCGCAACTAAATTTCAATATAAAAAGAAATGTCTATTCTAATTCTGTTCTAGTTCTGTTCTAGTTCTGTTCTAGTTCTGTTCTAGTTCTGTTCTAGTTCTGTTCTAGTTCTGTTCTAGTTCTGTTCTAGTTCTGTTCTAGTTCTGTTCTAGTTCTGTTCTAGTTCTGTTCTAGTTCTGTTCTAGTTCTGTTCTAGTTCTGTTCTAGTTCTGTTCTAGTTCTGTTCTAGTTCTGTTCTAGTTCTGTTCTAGTTCTGTTCTAGTTCTGTTCTAGTCTGTTCTAGTTCTGTTCTAGTTCTGTTCTAGTTCTGTTCTAGTTCTGTTCTAGTTCTGTTCTAGTTCTGTTCTAGTTCTGTTCTAGTTCTGTTCTAGTTCTGTTCTAGTTCTGTTCTAGTTCTGTTCTAGTTCTGTTCTAGTTCTGTTCTAGTTCTGTTCTAGTTCTGTTCTAGTTCTGTTCTAGTTCTGTTCTAGTTCTTTCTAGTTCTGTTCTAGTTCTGTTCTAGTTCTGTTCTAGTTCTGTTCTAGTTCTGTTTAGTTCTGTTCTAGTTTTGTTCTAGTTCTGTTCTAGTTCTGTTCTAGTTCTGTTCTAGTTCTGTTCTAGTTCTGTTCTAGTTCTGTTCTAGTTCTGTTCTAGTTCTGTTCTAGTTCTGTTCTAGTTCTGTTCTAGTTCTGTTCTAGTTCTGTTCTAGTTCTATTCTACTTCTGTTCTAGTTCTGTTCTAGTTCTGTTCTAGTTCTGTTCTAGTTCTGTTCTAGTTCTGTTCTAGTTCTGTTCTAGTTCTGTTCTAGTTCTGTTCTAGTTCTGTTCTAGTTCTGTTCTAGTTCTGTTCTAGTTCTGTTCTAGTTCTGTTCTAGTTCTGTTCTAGTTCTGTTCTAGTTCTGTTCTAGTTCTGTTCTAGTTCTGTTCTAGTTCTGTTCTAGTTCTGTTCTAGTTCTGTTTTAGTTCTGTTCTAGTTTTGTTCTAGTTCTGTTCTAGTTCTGTTCTAGTTCTGTTCTAGTTCTGTTCTAGTTCTGTTCTAGTTCTGTTCTAGTTCTGTTCTAGTTCTGTTCTAGTTCTGTTCTAGTTCTGTTCTAGTTCTGTTCTAGTTCTGTTCTAGTTCTGTTCTAGTTCTGTTCTAGTTCTGTTCTAGTCTGTTCTGTTCTGTTCTAGTTCTGTAGTCTAGTTCTGTTCTAGTTCTGTTCTGTTCAGTTCTAGTTCTGTTCTAGTTGTTCTAGTTCTGTTCTAGTTCTAGTTCTAGTTCTGTTCTAGTTCTGTTCTAGTTCTAGTTCTGTTAGTTCTGTTCTAGTTCTGTTCTAGTTCTGTTCTAGTTCTGTTCTAGTTCTGTTCTAGTTCTGTTCTAGTTCTGTCTAGTTCTGTTCTAGTTCTGTTCTAGTTCTGTTCTAGTTCTGTTCTAGTTCTGTTCTAGTTTCTGTTCTAGTTCTGTTCTAGTTCTGTTCTAGTTCTGTTCTAGTTCTGTTCTAGTTCTGTTCTAGTTCTGTTCTAGTTCTGTTCTAGTTCTGTTCTAGTTCTGTTCTAGTTCTGTTCTAGTTCTGTTCTAGTTCTGTTCTAGTCTGTTCTAGTTCTGTTCTAGTTCTGTTCTAGTCTGTTTCTAGTTCTGTTCTAGTTCTGTTCTAGTTCTGTTCTAGTTCTGTTCTAGTTCTGTTCTAGTTCTGTTCTAGTTCTGTTCTAGTTCTGTTCTATTGTACTCTATTTCACTCTATTCTATTCTTAAGGCAGTGGAGCCTTAAGAAAATTATTAAGTTTTACAATTAATCAGTAGAAGAATTGAAAGCTTTGCTAATGAAATTCATTTATACAAATTCAATTCATTCATTCTGTTTTTTACACAAAGAAGTGTAACTCAGCTATTGTTACTGCAAATGATTTTTTTACAAAAACTTTATTTTTCCGCAATTATTATAGTGCGACAAATGTCAGCTGGCTGTCAGTTAAAATGTTTGCTTTTATTCCTTACTTTTTTCTTGCTTCTTTTCGCTAAAGTGCGTGTAAGGCGTATGATTGTTGCATTTATATACAAATGCATGAGTTCCTCGAAGCTCTTTGTCAGTAGTTGTTACAATTTGAGTGCAAATAAGCGTACTTCGTTTTATGGTTGTGCAATTGTTTTTCATGCTTTTTAAAAAGGAACAATAAGAGAAAAACAATCATACAGATGAGCTCTCCATACTACTACAAAATGTAGAAATTGGTTATTTTTATTATTTGTAACTGCAAAAAGTAGAAAATACATATTTTGACACATTATAAATAGTTTGTGACATTTTTTAGTTGTGGTGAAAACGTATTTAAATAGCAAGCACGAAGTTTGCATTATTTCTATAGGTAAGGGCGTAGTTTCTTCCTAAAATGCTTATGCCATTGAAGCTATAAACAAATTCTGCAATTTTCTCTATATTTCTTTATTGAAAAATTAATTTCTTTATATTCTCTTCCTTTTAATCTTCATACAGCCCGAAATCTTTTTTTTAATATTTGGCAACCATAAAAGCTCAATAAAATTATTATTGGTTTCAAAGTGATTTAATACGGGTCATAAAAATAAATAAAAACACACTTATTTTTTAAATAGAGTGGCTCCAAACATTAATAAAACAAAAATTAAACAATAATTAAATTTAAGCAAAAACTGCAAGAGAAATAGAACTGAAGTAGAACTGAAGCAGAACTGAAATAGAACTAGAACTGAACTAGAACTGAACTAGAACTGAACTAGAACTGAACTAGAACTGAACTAGAACTAGAACTAGAACTAAACTAGAACTGAACTAGAACTAACTAGAACTGAACTAGAACTGAACTAGAACTGAACTAGAACTGAAACTAGAGCTAAACTAGGAACTGAACTAGAACTGAACTAGAACTGAACTAGAACTGAACTAGAACTGAACTAGAACTGAACTAGAACTGAACTAGAACTGAACTAGAACTGAACTAGAACTGAACTAGAACTGAACTAGAACTGAACTAACGAACTAACTGAACTAGAACTGAACTAGAACTGAACTAGAACTGAACTAGAACTGAACTAGAACTGAACTACTGAACTAACTGAACTAGAACTGAACTAGAACTGAACTAGAACTGAACTAGAACTGAACTAGAACTGAACTAGAACTGAACTAGAACTGAACTAGAACTGAACTAGAACTGAACTAGAACTGAACTAGAACTGAACTAGAACTGAACTAGAACTGAACTAGAACTGAACTAGAACTAAAAACTGAACTAGAACTGAACTAGAACTGAACTAGAACTGAACTAGAACTGAACTAGAACTGATAGAACTGAACTGAACCGAACTAGAACTGAACTAGAACACATACTCTTAAGTAAAGGCCACCCTAATTTTACGGCATATACATATTCTCATAACACTCACTCACACTTACTTACACCGGCTTATATTTCCTGTTTATTAAACGATGCCCTTTGTGTATTAAATTCATATTGTTTGGCTTGTTTTGTTCCGTTTTGTTTTCATTTTCAACAGAAAGCAACAACAACAATAACAAAATGATTTAATATGATGTATTGTTCCAGCCAAAAAAAGAAAACAAAAACACACATACATACATAAACACAGTGGTATTAACGTATGTATGTATGTTGTTTTATAAATTATAAACGATGTTTTGAAACATTTCATTGTCATCATCACCATCATCATCGTCAGGAGTTTAATACAAAAGGGATTTCAATTGAATAAACAAGAATTTGTATATGTATAAAGCAGAGTGTATGTGTGTGTAGGCGATTAAAGCCATATTTTAATTTAGCTATTGGCTTTACAACTAAATGGCCAGTAGACAAACATTTAAGAAGCTTTTGTTATAACAAATGTTACATTCATGTTCTAGGTCTCACTCCCATTTTGATTAAATGGAAAAATATTGAAATATTGAATGACAAAAAAATTTGTTTTCGATTTTCAAACTTTGTACCTTTTCTTGTATTATGAAAAAGTTTAATATGCAAATAGAAAAACAATAACGAAATTAAAAAAGTAGACAGCCTATATCATTTTCTGTTGTTCTAAATGTAAACCAGCTTTGGTCAGCTTGTTCACCTAAATAAATAAACGGATGTGGCTGAAGTGTATCAAAACAAACCCGGAAGTAACTGTTGTTATGGATGTCTCTAGGTGAAATATGTGACATTTAATATAAATTTAGCTTTCTTGGTAAAACTTTTTGTAAAAAGCAATTAAAATTAAAATATTTCAAACGGTCCTGTAAGTTTTATACAAAAATAATAAAAATGCAAAACTGTTTAAATACATTTAAACGTTAATTTTATAAAAAGCATTATCAGCTAAAAATTAAACAACAATAGCACTAATGCATATTCTTCCAGTTTGTGTGTAGCACTTTAGATAACATGTTTCACCTTGTTTAGCAAGAAAAAGAACAAACTCAAGGCTGTCTGGTAAAAAATAAGAGGGAATAAAGAGGAAATGCCTTGTGTCTTATAAGCAACATTTTATTGTTCAAGTATAAACAGTTTTTGCATAGACACACACAGTTTGATAAATGACTATATGAACAGCAAAATGTCACTAAGTTTCCTTTACAGTTACAAACCCACAAACTACTACTAACACTATTGCTCTCAACAACTGAAGTCAAGTTGACTGACTGTTAGACTGTACACAAGTAGTAGTAGACCGTTTAAACACGGCACTTTTTCTTCTTCTAACACTTATAAACATTTTATAAAATATGCAAATAATGTGTTTTTTCTCCATTTTATACTTCGTACAAGACAAAATAGCAAAAGTAGACAAAAGTAGACAAAAAACAAAAAGGAAAAGACAGGAGCGACGACAACATCTTTGGTAAGAATACAATACTTAGTAATGTATATTATACCTTTTCATCAAATGTGGTAAACGATACGTAATTTAGGCAATTTGTCAAAATGAGCAACAACAAACATAACAACAGCAATTGTGTTATACCACAAGTATTAAGAATTTTAATATGAATTTAGCTGCAGAATGGGGAACAAAAACTTCGTAATTTAAAAACTTAAACAAAATATGAACTTTTTTCGGTTCTACTTTAGCTCTAGTTGAGTTCTTGTTCAATTCTAGTTTAGTTCTAGTTTAGTTCTAGTTCAGTTCTAGTTCAGTTTAGTTCAGTTCTAGTTCAGTTCTAGTTCAGTTCTAGTTCAGTTCTAGTTCAGTTCTAGTTCAGTTCTAGTTCAGTTCTAGTTCAGTTCTAGTTCAGTTCTAGTTCAGTTCTAGTTCAGTTCTAGTTCAGTTCTAGTTCAGTTCTAGTTCAGTTCTAGTTCAGTTCTAGTTCAGTTCTAGTTCAGTTCTAGTTCAGTTCTAGTTCAGTTCTAGTTCAGTTCTAGTTCAGTTCTAGTTTGTTCCAGTTCAGTTCTAGTTCAGTTCTAGTTCGGTTCTAGTTCAGTTCTAGTTCAGTTATAGTTCAGTTCTAGTTCAGTTCTAGTTCAGTTCTAGTTCAGTTCTAGTTCAGTTCTAGTTCAGTTCTAGTTCAGTTTTAGTTCAGTTCTAGTTCAGTTCTAGTTCAGTTCTAGTTCAGTTCTGTTCAGTTCTGTTCAGTTCTAGTTCTAGTTCAGTTCTAGTTCAGTTCTAGTTCAGTTCTAGTTCAGTTCTAGTTCAGTTCTAGTTCAGTTCTAGTTCAGTTCTAGTTCAGTTCTAGTTCAGTTCTAGTTCAGTTCTAGTTCAGTTCTAGTTCAGTTCTAGTTCAGTTCTAGTTCAGTTCTAGTTCAGTTCTAGTTCAGTTCTAGTTCAGTTCTAGTTCAGTTCTAGTTCAGTTCTAGTTCAGTTCTAGTTCAGTTCTAGTTCAGTTCTAGTTCAGTTTCAGTTTAGTTCTAGTTCAGTCTAGTTCAGTTCTAGTTCTAGTTCAGTTCTAGTTCTAGTTCAGTTCTAGTTCAGTTCTAGTTCAGTTCTAGTTCAGTTCTAGTTCAGTTTCTAGTTCAGTTCTAGTTCAGTTCTAGTTCAGTTCTAGTTCAGTTCTAGTTCGGTTCTAGTTCAGTTCTAGTTCAGTTCTAGTTCGGTTCTAGTTCAGTTCTAGTTCAGTTCTAGTTCAGTTCTAGTTCAGTTCTAGTTCAGTTCTAGTTCAGTTCTAGTTCAGTTCTAGTTCAGTTCTAGTTCAGTTCTAGTTCAGTTCTAGTTCAGTTCTAGTTCAGTTCTAGTTCAGTTTCTAGTTCAGTTCTAGTTCAGTTCTAGTTCAGTTCTAGTTCAGTTCTAGTTCAGTTCTAGTTCAGTTCTAGTTCAGTTCTAGTTCAGTTCTAGTTCAGTTCTAGTTCAGTTCTAGTTCAGTTCTAGTCCAGTTCTAGTTCAGTTCTAGTTCAGTTATAGTTCAGTTCTAGTTCAGTTCTAGTTCAGTTCTAGTTCAGTTCTAGTTCAGTTCTAGTTCAGTTCTAGTTCAGTTCTAGTTCAGTTTAGTTCAGTTCTTTCAGTTCTAGTTCAGTTCTAGTTCAGTTCTAGTTCAGTTCTAGTTCGGTTCTAGTTCAGTTCTAGTTCAGTTCTAGTTCAGTTCTAGTTCAGTTCTAGTTCAGTTCTAGTTCATTCTAGTTCAGTCAGTTCTAGTTCAGTTCTAGTTCAGTTCTAGTTCAGTTCTAGTTCAGTTCTAGTTCAGTTCTAGTTCAGTTTCTAGTTCAGTTCTAGTTCAGTTTCTAGTTCAGTTCTAGTTCAGTTCTAGTTCAGTTCTAGTTCAGTTCTAGTTCAGTTCTAGTTCAGTTCTAGTTCAGTTCTAGTTCAGTTCTAGTTCAGTTCGTTCAGTTCTAGTTTCAGTTCTAGTTCAGTTCTAGTTCAGTTCAGTTTAGTTCTAGTTCAGTCTAGTTCAGTTCTAGTTCTAGTTCAGTTCTAGTTCTAGTTCAGTTCTAGTTCAGTTCTAGTTCAGTTCTAGTTCAGTTCTAGTTCAGTTCTAGTTCAGTTCTAGTTCAGTTCTAGTTCAGTTCTAGTTCAGTTCTAGTTCGGTTCTAGTTCAGTTCTAGTTCAGTTCTAGTTCGTTCTAGTTCAGTTCTAGTTCAGTTCTAGTTCAGTTCTAGTTCAGTTCTAGTTCAGTTCTAGTTCAGTTCTAGTTCAGTTCTAGTTCAGTTCTAGTTCAGTTCTAGTTCAGTTCTAGTTCAGTTCTAGTTCAGTTCTAGTTCAGTTCTAGTTCAGTTCTAGTTCTGTTCTAGTTCTGTTCTAGTTCAGTTCTAGTTCAGTTCTAGTTCAGTTCTAGTTCAGTTCTAGTTCAGTTCTAGTTCAGTTCTAGTCAGTTCTAGTTCAGTTCTAGTTCAGTTCTAGTTCAGTTCTAGTTCAGTTCTAGTTCAGTTCTAGTTCTGTTCTAGTTCTGTTCTAGTTCTGTTCTAGTTCTGTTATAGTTCAGTTCTAGGTCAGTTCTAGGTCAGTTCTAGTTCAGTTCTAGTTCAGTTCTAGTTCAGTTCTAGTTCAGTTCTAGTTCAGTTCTAGTTCAGTTCTAGTTCAGTTCTAGTTCAGTTCTAGTTCAGTTCCAGTTCAGTTCTAGTTCAGTTCTAGTTCAGTTCTAGTTCTAGTTCAGTTCTAGTTCAGTTCTAGTTCAGTTCTAGTTCAGTTCTAGTTCAGTTCTAGTTCTAGTTCAGTTCAGTTCTAGTTCAGTTCTAGTTCTAGTTCTAGTTCAGTTCTAGTTCTAGTTCGTTCTAGTTTCAGTTCTATTTCAGTTCTAGTTCAGTTCTAGTTCAGTTCTAGTTCAGATCTAGTTCAGTTCTAGTTCAGTTCTAGTTCAGTTCTAGTTCAGTTCTAGTTCAGTTTAGTTCAGTTCTAGTTCAGTTCTAGTTCAGTTCTAGTTCAGTTCTAGTTCAGTTCTAGTTCAGTTCTAGTTCAGTTCTAGTTCAGTTCTTTCTAGTTCAGTTCTAGTTCAGTTCTAGTTCAATTCTAGTTCAGTTTTTCTAGTTCAGTTTTAGTTCAGTTCTAGTTCTAGTTCAGTTCAGTTTAGTTCTAGTTCAGTCTAGTTCATTCTAGTTCAGTTCTAGTTCAGTTCTAGTTCAGTTCTAGTTCAGTTCTAGTTCAGTTTCTAGTTCAGTTCTAGTTCAGTTCTAGTTCAGTTTCTAGTTCTAGTTCAGTTCTAGTTCAGTTCTAGTTCAATTCTAGTTCAGTTCTAGTTCAGTTTTAGTTCAGTTCTAGTTCTAGTTCAGTTCAAGTTTAGTTCTAGTTCTCTAGTTCAGTTTCTAGTTCAGTTCTAGTTCAGTTCTAGTTCAGTTCTAGTTCAGTTCTAGTTCAGTTCTAGTTCAGTTCTAGTTCAGTTCTAGTTCAGTTCTAGTTCAGTTCTAGTTCAGTTCTAGTTCAGTTCTAGTTCAGTTCTAGTTCAGTTCTAGTTCAGTTCTAGTTCAGTTCTAGTTTAGTTCTATTTTTATTATTTTTTTATTTTCTGTACCACATTTTGTACTAAATTTCAAATTTGTCTGTAAAATTTTACAAATCATGATATTATATAAAATTTATTATTTACAAAAATTTAAAAAATAGAACACAAAAAACTGAAACCGCAAAGTCATGATTATATAGTTTAAAACTCCTCAAATAATAAACCTTCTATTTTCAATGTCATATATGTGGTTTTTAATTTGTTACATGATATTAAAAAAAAATGTGTCTTTCAAAACATCAACACACCCTTGTCATCATCATCATCGTCATTTTTTGGGAATATTTTCGAATACTATTAAACACTTTTCACTCAATATGATGCAGCATATTGAGTAGTAAGATCGACAAACTCACATACTAATAAAACGTATTACTAGTAACACATTTATTCATACATACATCCTTATCCTTAAAGCTTGTTACTATATTCCCCTACTCCTTCCAGTTCCTGTTTGGAAATTTCCTTTATATTCAATATATGTAAATATTAGCATTTTTGTTCCCTTTTTTTCTACCATTTTTTTCTGTTTTTTTGTTGTCATCTTATAAACATTTTACATTAACATGAACATGCATATTTTCCAGACACAGAACATACATAATAAACATTGAGGCAATAAAATAAGTAAAAAAAATGTAAAGCAACGGATGTGAAAATAAAATTTACATATTGTCAAGTTAGTCATTTACTTAAATGTTTGATTTGTCATTTATCATTTTGTGTTGTATTTCTCATTCTCCAAATTCCCCTTTCCACTTTTTAAGTTGTATAAAACAAAACGATAATTTCATGGGAAGATGTTTAGCTTTTTTATAAAATTTATGGTTCTCAATTTAAAATATATTACTAAGTATTCATTTTACTAGTGAAACCTCAAAGTACTAGAAAATATTTATTTATAAAAAATTACTTTAACATCTGTTTGCCCATCACAAAAAAAGTGATTCATTTTTTTTTGTCAAACTAAATCTTTATGATCTAAAGATGTTACTGAAGAATTACATTAAATAAATTGTGTTTCATAAAGTTAATGATAATGAATGTTATTGGACAACATTTTTGTCATAAAAAACATAGATTTTATGTAATGTAGAACATGAAGAGAACATAAATCATACGCCTCCAGTGCAATTTAAAATGAATTCATAATATGTCTTCATAACAGTTCGGTTCTAGTTCAGTTCTAGTTCAGTGCTAGTTCAGTTCTAGTTCAGTTCTAGTTCAGTTCTAGTTCAGTTCTAGTTCAGTTCTAGTTCAGTTCTAGTTCAGTTCTAGTTCAGTTCTAGTTCAGTTCTAGTTCAGTTCTAGTTCAGTTCTAGTTCAGTTCTAGTTCAGTTCTAGTTCAGTTCTAGTTCAGTTCTAGTTCAGTTCTAGTTCAGTTCTAGTTCAGTTCTAGTTCAGTTCTAGTTCAGTTCTAGTTCAGTTCTAGTTCAGTTCTAGTTCAGTTCTAGTTCAGTTCTAGTTCAGTTCTAGTTCAGTTCTAGTTCAGTTCTAGTTCAGTTCTAGTTCAGTTCTAGTTCAGTTCTAGTTCAGTTCTAGTTCAGTTCTAGTTCAGTTCTAGTTCAGTTCTAGTTCAGTTCTAGTTCAGTTCTAGTTCAGTTCTAGTTCAGTTCTAGTTCAGTTCTAGTTCAGTTCTAGTTCAGTTCTAGTTCAGTTCTAGTTCAGTTCTAGTTCAGTTCTAGTTCAGTTCTCAGTTCAGTTCTAGTTCAGTTCTAGTTCAGTTCTAGTTCAGTTCTAGTTCAGTTCTAGTTCAGTTCTAGTTCAGTTCTAGTTCAGTTCTAGTTCAGTTCTAGTTCAGTTCTAGTTCAGTTCTAGTTCAGTTCTAGTTCAGTTCTAGTTCAGTTCAGTTCAGTTCTAGTTCAGTTCTAGTTCAGTTCTAGTTCAGTTCTAGTTCAGTTCTAGTTCAGTTCTAGTTCAGTTCTAGTTCAGTTCTAGTTCAGTTCTAGTTCAGTTCTAGTTCAGTTCTAGTTCAGTTCTAGTTCAGTTCTAGTTCAGTTCTAGTTAGTTCTAGTTCAGTTCTAGTTCAGTTCTAGTTCAGTTCTAGTTCAGTTCTAGTTCAGTTCTAGTTCAGTTCTAGTTCAGTTCTAGTTCAGTTCTAGTTCAGTTCTAGTTCAGTTCTAGTTCAGTTCTAGTTCAGTTCTAGTTCAGTTCTAGTTCAGTTCTAGTTCAGTTCTAGTTCAGTTCTAGTTCAGTTCTAGTTCAGTTCTAGTTCAGTTCTAGTTCAGTTCTAGTTCTGTTCTAGTTTTCAAGTTCTAGTTCTGTTCTAGTTCGTTCTAGTTCGTCTAGTTCTGTGTTCTAGTTCTGTTCTAGTTCTGTTCTAGTTCAGTTCTAGTTCAGTTCTAGTTTCTAGTTCAGTCAGTTCTAGTTCAGTTCTAGTTCAGTTCTAGTTCAGTTCTAGTTCAGTTCTAGTTCAGTTTAGTTCTATTCTAGTTCTTTTCTAATTCTGTGCTAATTTATTTCAATTTTTTCCTTTACATTCTTTAGTAATTGAAAATTTCTATTGAAATATTACAATCATTTAAAGCTCCTAAAGTACTACTTCGTACCAATACAATAAATTGCAATGTGCAGTTATATTCACAAGTGTTAACAAAACCTATTCGATTTTTCTTTATTTTCTACTTTCCGACATCAACCAGCCGGAAGTGAACCATACAATATAAATACTACAAATAAAACGAATAACACAGAGCACAGAGTGAACAAAATACGACTAAACAAAGTTCCATGAATATTTAACTTAATATAAAATGAAATAGAAACTCACGCTTGAATTAAAATAAATACAAGTAGGAGTACCTCTACATATATGAATCGAAAAAAGACATTATGGTAAAAGAAAAAATTAAAAAAAGGAAATTGAAGCGTAGCAGAAGTAAATAAGAATATAAGAATGTATAAATTTTGTTAAAAAAATCTAAAATGAAATGAAAAAGTCAACACTCTGGGGAAATAATTGAGTGAAGGTATGTTTAAAGTAAATATGAATAAAAAAAATGTAACATGTATAAATATAAAGAATATGTAATATATAGAAAGACAAATAGTACTCTAGGATTTCTATCAAGGAAGAAGAATAACGTGCAAATAAACATAACTGCACAAATAACTGTTAAAATATAGACAACATACAGTCGCACATACTGATTAGTAAAAAATTCAAATAACGAGACATTTGCTACACAGACATACAATACAAATACATTGAAATATACAGAGAATTTTGTATTTAACATGTGTTAGTGAATTCACACACACATTCCACAAATATTTCTTATTTTTTTATAAAAGAAAAAAATCTACACCACGTACTGTACTACAAAGTGAAATTTATATCCCCGAAAAGCCAGTTACAAAAAAAAAAAAAATATTATAGAAAATAAACCCCAAAAATATGCAAAAGTATTGCAAATGTAATAAATATGAACTCTAGTCTATTCTCATACCTATTTTCCTTAGAATGTATTTCTATGCAAATATATTTTCTCTATATTACATATATATTTTCTAGAGTCCTTTTGTTTGTGTGTTAATGTATGGAATTGTATGTTAGTAGATGCTTTTTGATCACTGTCACTCATATAGAAGAAATATGTTTAAATCTCATACGTATATCATCACTAAGAAAATTGCTTGATTTTTCTTTACCCATATTCATATCACATTGAAGGATGTTTGAGAAGTTTTGTGATATTTTCATTAGTCTTTGTAATAGTACATCAACTAACTACGTATACTTATTTCTTATTTACTAGTATAAAAAATATTCCACATACGCCCCATAATTCCATTAAAATCTTGTTCTAATTACGTATTAAGTTTTGTACAGAAATCTAAATTTTACGCTTAAATTAAATAAAATTTTCAATTTTGTACTAAATTCTCAATTTTGAACAAAAATTTTTAATTTTGTACTAAATTTCAATTTGTACTAAATTTTCAATTTGTACTAAATTTCAATATTGTATTAAATTTTCAATTTTGTTCTGCTTCTGTTCTAGTTCTGTTCTAGTTCTGTTCTAGTTCTGTTCTAGTTCTGTTCTAGTTCTGTTCTAGTTCTGTTCTAGTTCTGTTCTAGTTCTGTTCTAGTTCTGTTCTAGTTCTGTTCTAGTTCTGTTCTAGTTCTGTCCTAGTTCTGTTCTAGTTCTGTTCTAGTTCTGTTCTAGTTCTGTTCTAGTTCTGTTCTAATTATGTTCTAGTTCTAATTCTAGTTCTAGTTCTGTTCTAGTTTTGTTGTAGATCTGTTTTAGTTCTCATTTTTTTCAATTTTGTACTAAATTCTAAATTCTAACTTCTCTCGCAGCTTCTTTAATATATGTACTAAAAAATTACTTACAACAAAATACACATCTACGTCATAAGTATGTTTTGATCTTCTGGCAAAAATATTTATAATGAAACCAAATCAGCTTGGGAAATTTACTTCTTTGCATGAACAGCAGCAGCAACATCAACAACTACAGAAAAATCTACAAGTGCAGCTGATGTTAAAGACATTTTAAAGAAGCCATAGTTAGTGATAGTTTCAGCAGCCATTGTAGCAGTATGTGAGCATGTGTCCAAAGACACTTTTCACTTTACATTTTTGACAAGTCAATTTAGTTAAAAAAAGAAACTAAAGAAAAAAAGCAAAACGAATAGTTTGGTGCATTTTTACTCTACTTGTAGTTTACAAACGAGCAGCACTTGTATTTGCTGAAGATTTCTTTCTTTTTTTTTTTTTTTTTTTTTTTTTGGCTTTAGTTTCAAAAGAATTTTTATTTATAATTTGAATTTTATCTTAGAAATTTGAGTAGTTTTCAACTTTTTCCATCGATAATGTTAGTCGTTGACTTATTTAACAACAAATGTTTTGTACAGAATTTCGTTTGATGGAACTCACTTAAAAGAATTGTAAATAAGCAATGACATTTACATGGAATTAGAAGAAGACTTGTGTAGTGGAATCTCCTTAAGGAGATTTCCTTTGAGTAATGCCAAAAAATTGTGACACTTTGAATTTTGTGAATTAAATTTGAACTTTCAGCTGTTGATGGAAAGATTTGTTAGAAACTATTTGAGATTTTGAGAGCATAATAAATGGCAATTTTTTTGTTTGTTTTGTTTGTAAATTACTTTGAATCAAACTGGCGTAAATAATATACAGGAACTGTTGTATTATTATTTAATATTTAAATATTTTAATTTCCTTAAAAATCCCTCACCCCTTACGTATACTTTATTTTGTTACATTAAATATTCCACATACGCTGCCCATGCAAATGCAAATCTCTACATCAATCTGTACATGACCAATGTTTATTAAATAAACTAATTTCTTTTTATATAAACATTTATTTAATTTGCAAAATGTTAATTAATTTTTAAACAATCAACCAACTCAATTTTCTTTTCTTTTCAAATTAATTTATCAATATTTTTCTTTTTGAACTTGTGCCAGAAGAGAAAAAGAAAAGAATCTATGTTTTGTTATTCATCTTAAAATAATATTTAAGATTTTCAAATGTGTTCATTAGTATTCAATATTGTATGTTTTGTTTTAATTTTGCTTAAAGCATTAAAGCTAGAAACAACACACATGCATACTTATAGACAAGATATACACAAATACATGTAGAAAATTTTTAGTTTTTTTTTAAGAATAAAATGACAACAATAACTGCAAGAAGTGAAAACAAAAAGCTGACAACATATATCCCAACACTAGTGCACAATGGGTAGCATATGTCAATAAAAAAGCTAAGAGAGAGAAATTTATAGAAAAAAACTGTATGTTGCAAATATATAAAATTGAAAATTTAGTACAAAATTTAAAATTTAATACAACATTGAAAATTTAATACAAAATTTGAAATTTTAGTACAAAATTGAAAATTTGACACAAAATTGAAAATTTAGTACAAAATTTAAAATTTAATACAAATTGAAAATTTGACACAAATTGAAAATTTAGTACAAAATTGAAAATTTAACACAAAACTGAAAATTAACACAAAACTGAAAATTTAGTACAAAATTGAAAATTTCACAAAAATCTAGAACAAAATTAAAAATTGGTTAAATATTGAAATCAGTACAAAATTCGGAAATTTAGCACAAAGTTACAATAAAAAATAGCAAATTAGCATAAGTAGAAAATTTAGTAACACAAAAGTTGACAAACCACCTTGTAAAAGTACAATTTGACTTTATAATAGTCGAGTAATAGTCTATTAATAGTCTAGTCATAGTTGTCATCGTCTAGGCATCATAGTTAGTCATAGTCTAGTCATAGTCTAGTCATAGTCTAGTCATAGTCTAGTCATAGTCTAGTCATAGTCTAGTCATAGTCTAGTCATAGTCTAGTCATAGTCTAGTCATAGTCTAGTCATAGTCTAGTCATAGTCTAGTCATAGTCTAGTCATAGTCTAGTCATAGTCTAGTCATAGTCTAGTCATAGTCTAGTCTAGTATAGTCATAGTCTAGTCATAGTCTAGTCATAGTCTAGTCATAGTCTAGTCATAGTCTAGTCATAGTCTAGTCATAGTCTAGTCATAGTTAGTAGTCTAGTCTAGTCATAGTCTAGTCATAGTCTAGTCATAGTCTAGTCATAGTCTAGTCATAGTCTAGTCATAGTCTAGTCATAGTCTAGTCATAGTCTAGTCATAGTCTAGTCATAGTCTAGTCATAGTCTAGTCATAGTCTAGTCATAGTCTAGTCATAGTCTAGTCATAGTCTAGTCATAGTCTAGTCATAGTCTAGTCATAGTCTAGTCATAGTTAGTCATAGTCTAGTCATAGTCTAGTCATAGTCTAGTCATAGTCTAGTCATAGTCTAGTCATAGTCTAGTCATAGCTAGTCATAGTCTAGTCAAGTCTAGTCATAGTCTAGTCATAGTCTAGTCATAGTCTAGTCATAGTCTAGTCATTAGTCTAGTCATAGTCTAGTCATAGTCTAGTCATAGTCTAGTCATAGTCTAGTCATAGTCTAGTCATAGTCTAGTCATAGTCTAGTCATAGTCTAGTATAGTCTAGTCATAGTCTAGTCATAGTCTAGTCATAGTCTAGTCATAGTCTAGTCATAGTCTAGTCATAGTCTAGTCTAGTCTAGCCATAGTCTATTGCTAGTCTAGTCATAGTCTAGTCATAGTCTAGTCATAGTCTAGTCATAGTCTAGTCATAGTCCTAGTCATAGTCTAGTCATAGTCTAGTCATAGTCTAGTCATAGTCTAGTTCATAGTCTATGTCCTATAGTCATAGTCTAGTCATAGTCTAGTCATAGTCTAGTCATAGTCTAGTCATAGTCTAGTCATAGTCTAGTCATAGTCTAGTCATAGTCTAGTCATAGTCTAGTCATAGTCTAGTCATAGTCTAGTCATAGTCTAGTCATAGTCTAGTCATAGTCTTGTCATAGTCTAGTCTAGTCTATAGTCTAGTCATAGTCTAGTCATAGTCTAGTCATAGTCTTGTCATAGTCTTGTCATAGTCTAGTCATAGTCTAGTCATAGTCTAGTCATAGTCTTGTCATAGTCTAGTCATAGTCTAGTCATGGTATCAAGTTCTTTATTTTAAATTTCACTGAAAAATTTAAATTTTACAATTGAAATTTTGTTCTTTTTTAACCCCATTGTTTGGGAACCAATAAAATGAAACAAATATTAAAGTATAGTTAAAGGAAACACTAATATCAGCAGCAGTCGCCTGTGCCACTAATGGGAATACAAAACCGAAACTATACAATAGCAACGTTTGCAGCAAGCAGCTAACAACAATAACAGCGTTAAAAATTTGCAAATGAAAAACCCACAAAAAAGAAACTGCATAAGAAAATCAGCATACTAAGCAATTCAGAGAACGTGCAATTTGTTGCTAGTGTTTTATTATATCAGCAGCTTGCTAACATTTGGTTAAATTTTATTTTTTATTCTAAAGAAAGAAAAATATTAATATTTTTTTTTTCTTCCGAATACTGATTAAAACAAATATGTATAAAAATGCAATACAAAAGTAAGAATGAATTAGCAATGGTGGTAGCACAGCAGTGTCATTGTTATAAAAAAATTTTATGATTTTATTTGCTACAGCTTTGTTGTATTTCGAATGAATACTAATATTAAATTAAAGAAATTAAAGTTTAAATACTTGCTTGTTAAAGATGTGAGAGTTTAAACATATTTAAAAAAATATTGCGCCTTGAATAAAAAGAAACGTATAAAGTATAAGAGATGTGAAAATAATATACAATTGCAACATCACAAGAGTTTTATGGTAATATTTTATTTGTTACAAACTGTTTTAAACTCATAGAACATAGCCACATTTTTATGTATATGCTATTTAAAATGTTGAGAAAAAAGTCAGGAAAGTTTTTTAAAAAGTGAAAGACCTGAGGTTTTAGGGCTTAGATTAGTTTGAAGTTAAAATTTTTCAAACAACTTTTGTACCCACCTCGTTGGTAGCTAAGTTTATAACTGAATTCAAGTGTGAGTTTTTGAAGGTAACCCGTAAGCTACTTATTACACTTGCTAACATGTTTTCTCACTTAAAGTTTTTTTCTTTCAAGCAAAAGCTGCAACAAAATTCTTTTTTTTTTTCTATTTTTTCCTACTATAACTACATTTGTTTTATTATATATGTCTCTATAAAAGTATGATCATACGCACAAATACACATATAAATTCATATAAGGATTTACACTCCAACATACACCAACATGTTATGATTACATTCTTATACATAGACAATTTCTATATCTAGTATGTATGATGTTATGAATATAAAAATTTTATTTTTACTTTTTATTCGCCAACCCCCCAACTTATGTAACGTTTTTTTCACTAGTTGTTATAAATATGTATTTGAATATATTTAAACATACATCTACTTATAACATGTATTTATTTCTGAAAGTGTAACAACGCCTGCATGTATTGAATAATTATATATTATGTAGGTTTAATAAGAAAAAATTCCAAACAAACTTCAAATTCTTAAAACTCATAATTATTCGCGAATATTCCCAGAATTTATACAATAAATAAAAAAGAAATCTGAAAAATCATAGCATACTTTTAGCCATTTAACATATAAAAAAAAGTCCTAAAAAAGGTTTTTAAATAACTGGAACTAAGACCAATTTCTGACGAAAATTTTCACCAAATCACAAGTTAAAATAAACTACTAAGCCCTATAACTCCAAATCCAGTTATCGTCTTTTTGGTTAATATTATAAATCCAACACAACTAGCCTAATATAAAAATACAAAAGTACTTATATCTATATGCATATGTATGTGTACACTTTATTATATTTTTATTACAACTGAAAAAAGAAAAGTTTTCAAAGAAATTACTCTATACGTTTCCCACACACAAATGTCTATGAAGGATTTTCAACACATCCCAGGGCGCATTAAAATGCAGCCGCTGATGTCACGCATTTTTTGCTTTTGTGTTTTTAACATTTTATATTTATATCCTGTTTTTAAGTTAAGCCTGCAACAGTTTTTTTCACATACATACTTATTTTCTACAGATAATAAGTAAATTTCTTTTGAAATATTACCAATTTAATAAACTTTAATTAGCTGTCGATGCAGAACTAATCGCTCGCAAATGTGATACAATTTCTAAATAACATTTTGCATAGTCTAGACTAGTTAGTTAGTAGTTAGTTAGTTAGTTAGTTAGTTAGTTAGTTAGTTAGTTAGTAGTTAGTTAGTTAGTTAGTTAGTTAGTAAGTTAGTTAGTTAGTTAGTTTAGTTAGTTAGTTAGTTAGTTAGTTAGTTAGTTAGTAGTTAGTTCGTTAGTAGTTAGTTAGTTAGTTAGTTAGTTAGTTAGTTAGTTAGTTAGTAGTTAGTTAGTTAGTTAGTAGTTAGTTAGTTAGTTAGTTAGTTAGTTAGTTAGTTAGTTAGTTAGTTAGTTAGTTAGTTAGTTAGTTAGTTAGTTAGTTAGTTAGTAGTTAGTTAGTTAGTTAGTTAGTTAGTTAGTTTAGTTAGTTAGTTAGGTTAGTAGTTAGTTAGTTAGTTAGTTAGTTAGTTAGTTAGTTAGTTAGTTAGTTAGTTAGTTAGTTAGTTAGTAGTTAGTTAGTTAGTTAGTTAGTTAGTTAGTTAGTTAGTTAGTTAGTAGTTAGTTAGTAGTTAGTTAGTTAGTTAGTTAGTAGTTAGTTAGTTAGTTAGTTAGTTAGTTAGTTAGTTAGTTAGTTAGTTAGTTAGTTAGTTAGTTAGTTAGTTAGTAGTTAGTTAGTTAGTTAGTTAGTTAGTTAGTTAGTTAGTTAGTTAGTTAGTTAGTTAGTTAGTTAGTTAGTAGTTAGTTAGTTAGTTAGTTAGTTAGTTAGTTAGTTAGTTAGTTAGTTAGTTAGTTAGTTAGTTAGTAGTTTAGTTAGTTAGTTAGTTAGTTAGTTAGTAGTTAGTTAGTTAGTTAGTTAGTTAGTTAGTTAGTTAGTTAGTTAGTTAGTTAGTTAGTAGTTAGTTAGTTAGTTAGTTAGTTAGTTAGTTAGTTAGTTAGTTAGTTAGTTAGTTAGTTAGTTAGTTAGTTAGTTAGTTAGTTAGTTAGTTAGTTAGTTAGTTAGTTAGTTAGTTAGTTAGTAGTTAGTTAGTTAGTTAGTTAGTTAGTTAGTTAGTTAGTTAGTTAGTTAGTTAGTTAGTTAGTTAGTTAGTTAGTAGTTAGTTAGTTAGTTAGTAGTTAGTTAGTTAGTTAGTAGTTAGTTAGTTAGTTAGTTAGTTAGTTAGTAGTTAGTTAGTTAGTAGTTAGTTAGTTAGTTAGTTAGTAGTTAGTTAGTTAGTTAGTTAGTTAGTTAGTTAGTTAGTTAGTTAGTTAGTTAGTTAGTTAGGTTAGTTACGTAGTTAGTTAGTTAGTTAGTTAGTTCGTTAGTTAGTTTAGTTAGGTTAGTTAGTTAGTTAGTAGTTAGTAGTAGTGTTAGTTAGTTAGTTAGTTAGTTAGTTAGTTAGTTCGTTGTAGTTAGTTAGTAGTAGTTAGTTAGTTAGTTAGTTAGTTAGGTTAGTTAGTTAGTTAGTTATGTTTAGTAGTTAGTTAGTTAGGTTCGTAGTTAGTTAGTTAGTTAGTAGTTAGTAGGTTAGTAGTTAGTAGTTAGTAGTTAGTTAGTTAGTAGTTGGTAGTAGTTAGTTCGTTAGTTAGTTAGTTAGTTAGTAGTTAGTTAGTTAGTTAGTTAGTTAAGGTTCGTTAGTTCGTTAGTTAGTTAGTTAGTTAGTTAGTTAGTTAGTTAGTTGTAGTTTAGTTAGTTAGTTAGTTAGTTAGTTAGTCGTTAGTTAGTTAGTTAGTTAGTAGTTAGTTGTTGTAGTAGTTAGTTAGTTAGTTAGTTAGTTAGTTAGTTAGTTAGTTAGTTTACTTTGCCTTCCTTGGAATATACTTTTTTAATTTTGCTTGTAATGAATTCTTTCTAATAAGTTGTACTTATTTCAGTTCCCTTTAACACTTTTCTCCTTAATTCATTCCATAATTTCTTTAAATTTTCCTTTTTGTAAAATTTTCTTTTTTCTGTTATCCAGTTTGTTTCACAAAAATGCTTTAAGCGTTTGGGATAAATATGCTTTGTTGCAATTTTTGTTGTGGCAACAAACGAACTCTTTTTATTTTGTAAATTTTTTTATGCATTTAAACTTTTATGAAGAACAAACGGCCAGTCTTTAAAAGAACGCCTAACTGTTGATTTAATTTTTAACTTTTTTCCTAGATTCCATTTTTACTTTGTAATTGTTATAGCATGTGGTAGTTAACGTTTTTTTTAACTCTGGCTACTGTCTAAGCTTTAATGCAAAGGAATGTTAAAGGAAATTGTAGGTTGAAGTTAACCCAGCCTTGAGCATAATAAAAATTTCTTTTTGAAATTGAAGTTTTTTTTTTGTGGTATATATTTGGCTGAGTTGAAATTTTAGTAATTTAATGCATCGCTACTGATTACTAAAATCTTAGAATTAACAAGAAACCAAAACAAAGTTTTAAGGCTAAAGTGTTATTTAAAAAAATCATAATTGAGGCCGAGTGCTAAAATGAAGGCCTAAATATAGTTCAAGTTGAAATAGAAGTTAAAAATGATATTTCAATTAAAGGCTTATGAATTACATTTACAACGCTGTCTGGCGTTGGGTTTTAGACTGAAACAGAGAAAATAAAGAACTGAAATAAAACACTTGTCTACTACAATTGCCAGTTATGGTTTTGATGCAAAAAATATAAACCCATCATACCACAAATAACAATTTGAAAAATTCAAAAAGAAAAATGTTTTTTGCTGCAAGTTAAAAAAAGTATAAAAGTGTAATATTTATTGTTATATCATTAAGCTGGCTCTTCAAGTTCCTTTCTCGATCAGAAAATTTTTTATATTCAAAATTTGAGATCAATCTTGGTCCATTATATACTCAATTTTTTGGTATAATCAAGAACTAGAACAGAACTAGAACAGAACTGGAACAGAACTAGAACAGAACTAGAACAGAACTAGAACAGAACTAGAACAGAACTAGAACAGAACTAGAACAGAACTAGAACAGAACTAGAACAGAACTAGAACAGAACTAGAACAGAACTAGAACAGAACTAGAAACTTATTGTTGTATATTTACGATCGATCTTGAACTTTTGTGGAAGCCTCCCTTATAAATTTAAAAATCTTGTACTGGCTCATGAATGTAAGTATGTGTTTGTAGTATCATTGTTTTTTCTAATTCCTTTAGCTTGTTTTTTATTTTGTAGCCGTCTCGTTTATCCTTTAGCAACTCCTGTTGTATGATTTTTTTTTAGGAATTTTTGTCTATAATCATAAGCAAAGACTACAAAAAAAAGTTAAGAAAAATCCTTTGGGAAATTCTTTATATTTACATGATTCTTTTCATTACAGTTTCTTTATGTAATTTTCAGCTGCTATTTAAAGCAAAAGCAAAATTTATTAATATTAACGTGATTGGGAAAAAGTCTAGAAAATATTTTTAAATTATTCTTTTATAAAATTTAGCTATTTTCACAATTTAAACATATTTAGCTAAAAAAACAAAAGCTTATGGGTTCATATTGGGTTTTAACATTTAGATCTGACTGTGTTTGCTGGCAATTTATAGCTTTCTTATATTATCAATTGTTTTTCTTTATTTGTCTTTCTTTTGTTTTATTTTTGTCTGCTTTGTTTATTTCTTTTGTTTATTTTCCCTAAATTAGCTCATCAATGTAAACTATAAGTTTTCATTTAGTTTTTTTGTGTTCATCCCCTTCAACCAGTTGTTCAGCATTTGCTCTATCTATTTATGACATGTCTTTGGCCATTGGGGAACAATCATATTGGAATCCTTTTAACTGAAACACTGCAATTTGGTTTGTGTGTGTATGTGTGCTTTTGTGGAGTGTTAATGCTGCCTTAAAAATCTGTACGTGTAGTAGTTTAAGCGAAAATAAAATCACTAAGTCACGTTCACATAAGTTTCCATGGTATTTTTCTCTAGATTATTTTCACAGAAGGGGGTTTTGCCGGATTGTTTGATTTTATTTTGCTGGTTTATTTAGATCAAATGTCCGTTAGAGGGGTTAGAAATTTGGGGCTTTTATTGTTGTAACTAAAATAAATCAAATTTGTGCAGAATTGAGCAGCGTTTTATACTCAAAAGTATAAAATATTTTAGTATAAACTTGAAAGCTCATATAGTCAAACTACTTTTTAAAGCATAGAGCTTTTTACTCAAAAATGCTTTTAATACTCAGTTCAGTATAACAGCTAATTCTATATATTGTTATAATTTAAAGCTTTTAATACTTTATATTTAGTATAATTGAAAAGCTTTTTATACTCCTAATTTTAGAATAATTGTGGAGCTTTTTATACTCAAAATCCCATTTTTAATCTTAAAGCTTTTTGTACTCAAAAATGTAATACCCATATCAAGTATAATTGAGGAGCTTTTATACTAAAAGTTGGTGACAATTATGGAGCTTTTAGCTGTTAGAATTTTATTATAATCGATGTGCTTTATATACTGATATTTTTAGAATAATTGCAGAGCTTTTTATAACTATCATTCTTAGTACAAATGTTGAGCTTTTATACCCTAGATTTTAAGTTTTTATTCTCAAAAAGTTGTGCATAGACATGGAACTTTAAGCTCCGAACATATTATTAAAAGCATAAAGCTTTTAATGCTTAAAATTTCCCTACAATCCCTGATCTTTTTCCACATAAGCCTTTTCTTTAATCATGGAGCTTTTGAAGTAAAAATCATTATATTACAGTTCTTATGGACTAATACACCCCTCACAAAGTGACCAACAACTTCTCTATGTTCTTTAAGTTCCTATTTCTCCCTTTTGAGTTGGCCTGACTGTCTGTCCATCCTGATATTTATTTGTCTTTAAATCATCATTATCAACAATATTTGCTATTTTATAACAGTTTTTTATTGTTCGTTCGTTTGTTTTCCTGCATTTCCCTTTACTTCCTGCTACTATGTTTCCCAAACTCTACTCATTGTCATTATTAACATTACTTTTGTAGTTGTTGTGATGACGCAGTGCGGTATTTTTGGTTTAACACTAATTCTACTCGATATTTTTTCTCTGGCACAGGAAGAGGTAATAATGATGGCAATAATGAAAAAAAGGAAACAAGGCGTATGATTTTGATTTAATAAAAGTTTTTGTAGACGTGTGTTTGCATGTGTGTATTTGTGCGATACTTATTATACAATCCTCTCATTAATATACATTTCTGCTGATATGACTAAAAATGTCCTGCTGTGTGCTTTATTTTAGCTTTTATTTGCAACTAACAAAGACAAAATAAACAAAACAAACAAAAATTAATCTTAATGGCCAAAAATAATTCGTGAGAAAAATTTTGAATTATTAGTTAAACTTAAACAGGTTTAAGTATAATGAAAAAACTTCAGTTTCAGTAAAAGACTTCAAATTTTTATAGCAAATTTAGTTTTTTAAACTAAATTCCTAGAACTCTATTAAACTAAAAGTCCTGTAGCAAAAACTGCATAGTTTTTTCTATTTGTCCAAATAGCTAAAGCTTAAAACATCAATTTATATTTACATTCCAATACATATAAACCTACAAAAACAATTTACATACATTTATATACACATGTGTTGAAATGTTTGTAAATGGTTGTGTGCGTGTAAAAGTGTGTGGTAAGAAAAACTGAACAAAATCTATAATAATTCTAAAGAAAATCCGGATCAAAAAATAGCAACAACTACTGGAAAAAAGTGCATCATGTTAATAAGCAATGAAAACAAATAAAAAGTCGAGTAGCAATTTTACTAACATGCATGGAAAGACTAGACGTTTTAAGCATTTTTTTCCTATTTTCTTTTCTTTTTATTACAGTATAGTTGACACATGATAAAAAAACAAGCCCGACAATGCGAGATAGCGACCTGGAATTGGAGATTGTACCTAACATTAGTGTAGTCCTACTGTAGTCTTAGTGTAGTCCCAGTGTAGTCCTAGTGCAGTCCTAGTGTAGTCCTAGTCTAGTCATAGTCTAGTCATAGTCTAGTCATAGTCTAGTCATAGTCTAGTCATAGTCTAGTCATAGTCTAGTCATAGTCTAGTCATAGTCTAGTCATAGTCTAGTCATAGTCTAGTCATAGTCTAGTCATAGTCTAGTCATAGTCTAGTCATAGTCTAGTCAGTTAGTCATAGTCTAGTCATAGTCTAGTCATAGTCTAGTCATAGTCTAGTCATAGTCTAGTCATAGTCTAGTCATAGTCTAGTCATAGTCTAGTCATAGTCTAGTCATAGTCTAGTCATAGTCTAGTCATAGTCTAGTCATAGTCTAGTCATAGTCTAGTCATAGTCTAGTCATAGTCTAGTCATAGTCTAGTCATAGTCTAGTCATAGTCTAGTCATAGTCTAGTCATAGTCTAGTCATAGTCTAGTCATAGTCTAGTCATACTCTAGTCATAGTCTACTCATAGTCTAGTCATAGTCTAGTCATAGTCTAGTCATAGTCTAGTCATAGTCTAGTCCTAGTCATAGTCTAGTCATAGTCTAGTCTAGTCTAGTCATAGTCTGTCAGTCTAGTCATAGTCATAGTCTAGTCATAGTCTAGTCATAGTCTAGTCATAGTCTAGTCATAGTCTAGTTCATAGTCTAGTCATAGTCTAGTCATAGTCTAGTCATAGTCTAGTCATAGTCTAGTCATAGTCTAGTCATAGTCTAGTCATAGTCTAGTCATAGTCTAGTCATAGTCTAGTCATAGTCTAGTCATAGTCTAGTCATAGTCTAGTCATAGTCTAGTCATAGTCTAGTCATAGTCTAGTCATAGTCTAGTCATAGTCTAGTCATAGTCTAGTCATAGTCTAGTCATAGTCTAGTCATAGTCTAGTCATAGTCTAGTCATAGTCTAGTCATAGTCTAGTCATAGTCTAGTCATAGTCTAGTCATAGTCTAGTCATAGTTAGTCTAGTCATAGTCTAGTCATAGTCTAGTCATAGTCTAGTCATAGTCTAGTCATAGTCTAGTCATAGTCTAGTCATAGTCTAGTCATAGTCTAGTCATAGTCTAGTCATAGAGTCCTAGTCATAGTCTAGTCATAGTCTAGTCATAGTCTAGTCATAGTCTAGTCATAGTCTAGTCATAGTCTAGTCATAGTCTAGTCATAGTCTAGTCATAGTCTAGTCATAGTCTAGTCATAGTCTAGTCATAGTATAGTCATAGTCTAGTCATAGTCTAGTCATAGTCTAGTCATAGTCTAGTTCATAGTCTAGTCATAGTCATGTCTAGTCATAGTCTAGTCATAGTCTAGTCATAGTCTAGTCATAGTTCTAGTCATAGTCTAGTCATAGTCTAGTCATAGTCTAGTCATAGTCTAGTCATAGTCTAGTCATAGTTAGTCATTGTCTAGTCATAGTCTAGTCATAATCTAGTACAAGAACGATCTTGTAGATTACTGTGGACTCGAAAACGATTATTAACCTCAAACACAATTATTCTCTAAAAGGGATTCACTAACCCCTAGAAAAACGTCAGGGTATGTGTCCGGACTAACAACTAGTTGTAGGTATTAACTATTACCTTTAAGTGCACATATCGTTAGAAAATTTTGTAGTTAGTTAAAAGCAAAAGGAATCTTAAGGAATCCTACACATCCTTAGGACAACAGTAGTGGTTGCTGAAGTAGTAACAGTTCATACTAACTTTCTGATTATGGCATTTTTGTTTTTTGATTCTTTTCCTTAAACTATATATTTCATCCCAACTTCTGATTTCATGTAAAAACCTCTACAAATACTTTAGTACGTTTAGATGCATTTCTCAGCATTTTTTGCTTAAATTTTCAAATTTTTGCTCATGTTGTCTTAAAAGTTTGTTTTCATTACATTTTCTTATTTGATGACATAAAGGAAACTAAAGATATGTTTGCGAGTGTATGTAAGTTTATTAGTATGTGTTACAATATTTACACATTTACAGCTACTTACGGTTACATTTCAATGTCTAGTTTTATCGTCTTGTTAGCAAAAGGTTTCTCCTTTTTTTTCGACACTTAATTTGTTTCTAGTGTTCAATACTCCATTTTGCTGCTCATCTTAAATACACATCTCTATGGTTTTGTAAGTTTAAACGATATTTGACATTTGTTGCATTCTTGACACGTTTTTGGGGAAAAATTTGCTTAAAAAACTATAAAATTTTACAAACTGATCATTAGTGGGAAAAGTTATACAATAGCAAATTGCTGACTCAATATTTTGTTAAACTAAAAATTGTCTTAATTTTAGTTTATTTCGTAAAATTTTATGCAATTTTGAAAATTTTTTTAAATATTTACTTTACTTTTGTTTAAAGTTTTTATTTAAATATTTTTTTTTAGTTTTTTCTCTTGAAAGTTTTTGTTTTAAAGTAATTGAAATAAAATAAGAAAACATTGTTACAGTTTTCTTAACTTCGTACTTTTTTTTAAGTCTACTTAAGTATGTTTAACTTTACTTTCATATTTTTGTTGAACGAAAACTTTTAAACAGGAACTTAATAATCAATGACAAGAAAATATGCTGGCTCTACGGTATTTGTACTATTTCCGTGCGTGTGTCTTTCGCTCTGTGTATTTTTCAATATTGAACAGTAAGTCATTGAGTTTACAGGAAATAGTACTTGTAACAGCCCTCAAATGGGTTGGAACAAGAAAGTTAACCAAAAAAAGTTAAAAAGTAAACGTAAAATAAAAAAACACCTACTTTTTGTTAACGGAAACTTAAATAAAAATTAAATAATTGATAAAAATTAAGCACTTTAAGGAAGTGAATAAAAATATTGAATAATTTATTAAAATCATTTAGTAACAATTAAAGACGTTTTCGAGTTTGCAGACTAATTAAATAAGTCTTCAAAGCAACAATGGAAAATTGTGTTTTAGTAGTAAAAAGTTTAAATTTTAGTAAGTTTATTCTTTTTCAAACAATTTATTTAAAATTTTTGTACAAAAAGTTCTAGTTTTATACACTTTTCTGCCTAATAACGAGAAAAATCGTTTTTTTGAAAAATATGTTAAAAATTACTTTAAAATAGCACAATTAGTATATTGTATTAAAATATAACTTATTTTTACAGTTTTTAGTGAAAATAAATCATAACGATAAAAATCGTTATATGAAAATTTGGTTGAATATCATTTTAAAACAATTTAACACTTTTATGCTTAACGATATGGTTATGAACATTTTCTAGTATAATTACCTAATAACGATAAAAGTCGTTGTATGGAAATTTTGTTTAAAATGTATCTATAAAAAATTTTTAAGTAATAAGCCGATTTTCTAAAAACGAGAAATGTCGTTATTTGAGAGATATGTCAGAAATAACTTTTAAATGTCAAAATATACATTTTAGGTTAAAATTTAACTTATTTATACTGTCTTCACTGAAAATAAGCCATAACGATAAAAGTCGTTATATGAAAATGTTGCTCAAAATCTTTTTCGAACCATAAGTTTTATGTTTTATGCATAAGGGAATAACTAGGGACGTTTTAGTGTAAAATTAACTAATAACGAAAAAAGTCGTTATATGAAAATTTTTGCTAGAAATTTGTTTCTAAACATACTTAAGACATTTTTAGCATGAAATTTGCCTTTTTCCAAATTTTTTAGGAAGTGCCGAACATTTTGCTGTCAGATTTTCTGAAAACGATAAGAAACGTTATTTGAAGGAGATGTCAGAAATCACCTTTTTAATGCCTAAATATAAATTGTATGTTAAAATTAATCTTATTTGTATTGTCTTCATTGAAAATATGTCATAACGATAAAAGTCGTTATATGAAAATTTTACTCAAAATATTTTTTGAACCATAAGTTTAATGTTTTATGCATAAGAAAATATTTAGAGACATTTTATTATAAAATTAGCTAATAACGAAAAAAGTAGTTATATGGATATTTTGCTAGAAATGTATTTCTAAACAATTTTAACCCATTTTTACATTGACACTTACTTATTTTTACAGTTTTGAGTATTAAATACAAATAACGATTAAAGACGTTATTGGCAAATATTACAAGAAATAGCTTAAAAATTTGTGATTCTTTATTATTAGATGATTGTGCACATTTTGCGGCAAACAATTCTAAAAACGATAAATGACGTTATATACAAATTATGTTAAAATCTCATAACGAAAAAAGTCGTTATGCGTTAATTTTGCTAGAAATTTGTTTATAAGCAATATTTATCCATTTTTAGCTTGAATTTTAATTATTTTCATATATTTTTAGATTAAAGTAAAATAACTAAAAAAGTCGTTATTGGTAATTTTCAGAGAAAATGGTATGGAAATGTGTAATTCTTGTTTATGGCATGATTTTGGATATTCTCTTGTAAAATTTTCTAAAATTCTATAACGAGAAATTTAAATAATAACGTTAAAAGTCGTTATATGAAATTTCTGTGAGAAATTTATTCCTTAACAAACCTAAGTTATTTTAAACATAAATTTTTTGTTTTTATTTATTTCCTGGTAAAAAATACACAATAACGAAAATAGTCGTTATAGGAGAATTTTATGGGAAATAACTTAAAAATGTGTTGGTTTTTAGTAATTTTTGTTTAAGGATTAAATTAATAAATCAAAAATATTATAAAGCTTGATGTAAATTTCAAATTAACATCAGTTTACTGAAGAATAATTATATTGACATAACTTAA
This sequence comes from Lucilia sericata, assembly GCF_015586225.1. Classification (NCBI taxonomy): domain Eukaryota; kingdom Metazoa; phylum Arthropoda; class Insecta; order Diptera; family Calliphoridae; genus Lucilia; species Lucilia sericata. The sequence continues at coordinate 21,316 of NW_023995570.1, read as the reverse complement.
AAATTATATTTTTTTTGTGCAAATATTTAATGGTTATAATTGACTTGACATCATCAAATGTTAACATAACCTAAATGCTTTTAAAGTGAACTTCAACTTTGTCATCTTGTTATGTTTGTTTTAAAAACAGGAGCGCAGATCAGAAATGATAATATAAAACTCTGTGTATGTCCAAAACAAACCAGCTCCAAATTTCCACTTGTTGGGGTGAATTTACCTCCTCTGAAATTACATCGTCTACGTCTTTGTTTTTCACTTTCATTTCATTCCCCCACCAAATGAATATGTAATCCGTTAATAAACACATTTATAAAATGTATAATGTAAATTTCTTGTCCTTTTTACAAATGAATTCTTTTTCTCATATCGTATTGACGCACAACTCTATTCTTTCATTTTCAGGTGGCATGGATGCATTTCGAACAATCAGCCATATTAACGGTACACAATCATGTTATAACACGTAATCCACGCATCAGTGTGACACACGATAAACATGATCGTCATCGCACCTGGTATTTACACATAAACAATGTTCAGGAAGAGGACAAGGGACGTTATATGTGTCAAATCAATACCGTGACAGCCAAAACACAATTTGGCTATTTAAACGTGGTTGGTAAGTTGTTTAAAGTAAAGTTACATTTGCTAGCATGATAAAACTTGTCGCAACAGAACATTAATATATGATTCAACAGAAAGAAAAAAATCAATTTAATTGTACAAAAATCTCTTGAAAATCATATTTACTATAGTAACAACAACAATTACCAAGATTTCCCTTAACAATACTGGGGGTTTGGTTGACAAACTATAATTTGTTTGTATTTTTTGTTTTATAAATAAATTAAAAATAAAATTTATTCCTTGCAACGTCTAAAGGAAAGGAAAATTTCTTTTTGTCCTGTTTTGCTTTCTTCGAAAATTGTAAATCAAAGCAAATATCTTTGGGGACCAAAGCACAGGGAAAACGAAACAACAGCAGGCTGGCAGCAAAGCATTGAGAAAACAGCAAATATCAGTTAAAAAAAATTATTTAAGCTAAAAATTTATGCTTCAATGATTCCCACTTTAACATGCGTTGCTAACAAAGAACATTTCCAAGCAGAGAGAATAATATTCGAAAACAAAATCACTGCCACAATGTCATCACAGGAGAAAGAGTATGACTCCCCACTATATCTTCATGTAGGTTCAGAACAGTGAACGTTAAAAAGGGAAATAAAAATTAGACCTAAAACAGACTAGTGAGTAGCTCATACTCTTCAACAGAAATTTCCTTCATATTTTTAAAGAATACATTTTGTGCCCCTCTTTCTCCCCGCTATCTCTTCGTGGAAGATTTCATATGGAAATTTACTCTCATTTAGAGACAGTTTTCGTAGAGAAATGTCTCTCATTTAGAAGCATTTTCCATATAGAAAATAGGTCTCAATTTCTATATGGAAAATGCCTCTTAAGTAGAGAAATTTGTACATAGAAAATGTTTTTTAATTGAAGACAATTTTCATATAGAAAATATCTCTCTCTTAGAGACAGTTTTGGTATAGAAAATATCACTCAATTAGAGACAGTTTTGGTATAGAAAATGTCTCTCAATTAAGGACAGTTTTCATATAGAAACTTGAAAAACATTTTCGGATAGAAAATGTTACTCAATTTTTTTTGTATAGAAACTGTCTCCCAATTAGTCGCACAATTCTTATGAAAATTGTCTCATATAAGGATAGTTCTCTTATACGAAATGTCTCTCAATTTGAATCAGTTTTCGTATAGAAAATTTCTCTCAACAAGAGTAATTCTCCATATAGAAAATGTTCGTATAGAAAATGTCTCTCAATTGAAGAAATGCCTCTCTTTAATAGAGAGTGTTTTCGTGTAGAAAAAAGCTCTTGAATGAATAGAAAATATCTCTCAACAAGAGTAATTCTCTATGGAGAAAATGTTCGTATAGAAAATGTCTCTCAAATGAAGAAATTCCCCTCGTTTGGAGAGTTTTCGTATAGAAAATTACTCTCACTTTGACATAATATCCATATAGAATATAGCTCACGTTTAGAGATAATCACCATAGAAGTTGTCTCTCTTTTGCTTACATTTCTTTGCATAGAAAATCTCTCTTCATTAGAGAAATGTCTACATAAAGAGTCTTTGCATTGTTTAAGTGATTCTCGTTTGAAGCGAGTTTTCATATAGAAAATTACTCTCACGTGGACATAATTTCCATATAGAATACAACTCACGTTTGGAGAAAATCACCATAGAAGTTATCTCTTTTTTGGATACATTTCTTTATATGGAAAATCTCCTTCCATTAGAGAAATGCAAAAAGAGCCTTTAAGTTTCCACTCCTTTCCCTTCAAAACTTCAATCCCCTAATTACCTAATAGAAATATTACTTGCCAAAAAGCCAATTATATATTGTAGATAAAATCCAAGACTATAAAACTATTAACTAAAACCATGACTACAAACAACAAATTAGTAATAAAACTTAAGGTTTGAGTACAAGAAGTCAAGTAAAATCATCAGTAGCGTTGATTTAATTTAAAAAAAACCAAAAAACTAGTGTCATCTTCATCAGCAGACAACCAACTCAGCAGCATCAACTCAATCTCACTCACTTAATATAAATAAATAAAATTCTCTTGAAACAACAATCCTTAACGGGGAAAAAAAGTATTTGTATACTTTTCAGCGGAAGGAAACATTTGTCGTTAGAAAAGTGAAACAAAAAACTTTTTCTGGAGTCTTGGGGAATCTACTACGTAGATGTCACACTTTTTGACTTGCCACAAATGTTGTGAGCTGTTTGTTGCAAGCTGCTGTTGTACTGCTGCCGGTATAAATATTTATGTCTATGTTTTCTTAACGAAACCACAAACATGTCCTAATAACTTAAGATTTTATTTATATATTTCTTTGTGTTATTATTTGTTTTTGAAGAGAGTTTAAATAGACTATAGACTTTATTTAAATAAAGTTCAGTTATGGAGACGAAGTCATAAACGAATTGAAAGTTAGCTAAATGTGCCTTTACAGACTTAAAGAAAGGGAATTGATGAAAACTATTTAAACTTAATACAGTTCTAAAAGTATTAAGTATTAACTTTTTTGGTACCAAGTAAACAATGAAGTAAATAGTCGCTACTTTACTGGTACTAAGAAAGTAGAGAATAGCTGAACGACCAACAAATTGTTCACATTTAAACCAAATTTATTTTGGTTTTGAAACCAAGACATATGCTAGATCCAAGTCTAACTAAAATTATTATAGAGAACTTTATACAAATACACATTTTAATGATACTTTTCCATCAAGTGTTCTTAGCAACATCCTCATTATCATCTTCACTTGCTGCTGCTGTAGTAGCAGCAAACGATAGTAGCTTTAGTCTTAGTTAGTTTGTAAATACATGAGTCAGTCATTGAGCTCCTCCCTGGCTCCTGCATTCATTCATTTATTCTTTGCCTTTATTTATACAGTTTGTAAGTTAGTTAAAGTTACACAATAAGCCATGACGAGAGTAAGTGGCAGGATAACAAGTCAAAAACTCATTTAGCCTCTTGGCCAAATAAATAAGTAAATAAACAAGTGTTTGTTTCCTTAACATTCTTTTCATACACAAGAAGTTGGTTTAATGTAAGAAAAGCAACAACATTATCCTAGTCATCATTTTCATCGTCGTCATCATCATCCTCATCACCATCACCATTTTCATCAACATCTACTTTAGTTTAAAAATAACCACAAAGACAAGTGGAAGGTAACTGAAGTTCAGGCCAGCTCTCTAAACAGGGAACGGCAAAATCTAAAAGCAGAACCACTACACTCGTTCTTAAAGTCATAATTTAAACTAATTCATCTAGACTTCTCTAGCTTTGTAAACAACAATTTCGTTTAAAACGGATTCGTATATATATGGGAGAGTAAGTTCGGTTAGGCTCTCCATAATGATTTGCCTATACCTGCTTTCACTTAATACTCTAGTACCACAGTTTTGAGCATTAAGTCACAAGTTTATTTTAAAATAAAACCAGTACTTTATTACCTCCTTAGTAACACATCAAGAGTGCTAGCAACTCATCTCAAGAGACAACTTAAAAAACCAACCAACAACAATAATTCCTTTAGAAAAAGTAGCAACAAGATTGTAAATAAACCAAAACTAAAGTATCTTTACAATTAAGGCAACAATATAGGGGAAATAAACAAAATATATACTCCATAAACTAAATTAGAAAACGTACTTAATAGTTACACAATTGTATTGTAAAGCTTACATAATTGGTTTGAAGTAACTCATATGTTTTTCTGTGTCCTTTTTTCTTCTATTTTCCAAATTATTTACAGTTCCTCCCAATATAGATGATTCGCTGAGTTCAAGTGATGTCATTGTTCGAGAAGGTTCAAATATTTCATTACGCTGTCGTGCTAGTGGCAGTCCCAAGCCGGTCATTAAATGGAAGAGGGATGATAATTCAAGAATTACAATTAGTAAAAATCATATTGGTAAGGCAAGGACATGAAATATCGTACGATTTCAACTGGAACCTGACGGACAATGTTTTGCAAATACTAACTTCAGACTATGACTAGACTAGACTATGACTAGACTATGACTAGACTATGACTAGACTATGACTAGACTATGACTGACTATGACTAGACTATGACTAGACTATGACTAGACTATGACTAGACTATGACTAGACTATGACTAGACTATGACTAGACTATGACTAGACTATGACTAGACTATGACTAGACTATGACTAGACTATGACTAGACTATGACTAGACTATGACTAGACTATATGACTAGACTATGACTAGACTATGACTAGACTATGACTAGACTATGACTAGACTATGACTAGACTATGACTAGACTATGACTAGACTATGACTAGACTATGACTAGACTATGACTAGACTATGACTAGACTATGACTAGACTATGACTAGACTATGACTAGACTATGACTAGACTATGACTAGACTATGACTAGACTATGACTAGACTATGACTAGACTATGACTAGACTATGACTAGACTATGACTATGACTAGACTATGACTAGACTATGACTAGACTATGACTAGACTATGACTAGACTATGACTAGACTATGACTAGACTATGACTAGACTATGACTAGACTATGACTAGACTATGACTAGACTATGACTAGACTATGACTAGACTATGACTAGACTATGACTAGACTATGACTAGACTATGACTAGACTATGACTAGACTATGACTAGACTATGACTAGACTATGACTAGACTATGACTAGACTATGACTAGACTATGACTAGACTATGACTAGACTATGACTAGACTATGACTAGACTATGACTAGACTATGACTAGACTATGACTAGACTATGACTAGACTATGACTAGACTATGACTAGACTATGACTAGACTATGACTAGACTATGACTAGACTATGACTAGACTATGACTAGACTATGACTAGACTATGACTAGACTATGACTAGACTATGACTAGACTATGACTAGACTATGACTAGACTATTACTAGACTATCACTGGACTATCATTATACTATCAATAAACTATTACTAAACAATCACTAAACTATCACCAGACTATAATTAGACCATCACTGGACTACAACTAGAATATCACTAAACTATCACTAGACTGTCACTACTATCACTAGCATTATACTACGACTTATGACTTAGAAATATTTACGCTATTTTGAAAGATTTATAATATTTACTTTGTTTTTAATTTACTTGCAGTAAATGAATGGGAAGGTGATACTTTGGAAATAACCCGAATATCACGCTTAGATATGGGTGCCTATTTGTGTATAGCATCGAATGGAGTGCCACCAACGGTTTCAAAACGCATCAAAGTCAGTGTAGATTGTAAGTATAAAGACCTCTTTTAGTAATTTAATACCTGTAATCTTAAATTCTTCGTTAAAGAAGCTTCCAATTCCCTATATCTGTTTTCAATTTATTTGCACCTGTAACTCTAGCAACATTCTAAGTGCTACTCTGCCAAACAACATTTGCTAATAACAACAAACAGAGAAACAGCACTTGTTACGACTAATACTTCAAAAAGGCTTATAGATTTGTAAACACTTACTTTTTGAGGAGAGCAAATCCTTACATGACTACACGCAACTTTGGCGTTTGTAATATAGAGTACGAACTTTATTGCCTTGCACATGAGAAAACCGAAAAGTTTTTTTTTCGTGGGACTTATTCACAGCAAAAAAAAATTTTAAATAAAACGGTAATGGATGCAATTCTCAGTAGTCACAGGATATAGGAACCAAAAATAGAAACGAAATTAAAAAAAAAAATGTGAAAACAGCAACTATTTTTTAGGCTTTATGTAGAAAAAAAATTGAAAAAAAATTGCTAACATGCAAATAGATTTTTTTGTACACTTTAAAAAACTGGAAGCTTTGCAGGTTTTCCTCCAAAAAAAGCAATCCCTAAATCAAACACTATAAAACACAACAAACTTTTTTTGTTGTTTCAAACAACCTGCAGTGCCTGCAGTTTATAGTGGACATGGCTTAAAGTTTGTTTTACAAACAGTAACATGGAGTAGGCAATTTATTGAAATCCTTACACACTCTTACACACATACATATATACATATGTACACATGTGCGTATGTAGTTATATGCTGGTATGTAAGGTAACAGCAACAATTGCTAGGATGTTTTGTCTGAACGATTAATCGGCTTAGAACAGGTCAACAATGTGACATTTGTACCATAAATGGCCTTTTAACAAATTAGGTTGTAGTATTAAAGGTCAGGGATTTGGTGGCGCATATAAAAAAATGGCGTTTTCAGGCTTAAAAACCAATAAAAGATGTGAAATTTTGATAAAATGTAATTGAAATTTATAAAACCTTTTTAATGTTTAATAAAAATATTGAAATAAACTAAACTATAAAAAAATATGTTTTACGGTTGTTCTCGTAGGTTAGTTGGTAGTGTTGTAGTCAATCAGTATGGAGGTCTTAGGTTCGATTCTCATCAAAGACTTTTATACGTTAATTTAAAATTTTTTTCCTATGGATGGAAGGACGGACATTTCTATCTAGATTCAGAAACTGATTTGGAACCGATTTCTCTATATTTGAAACATTCCTTAAAATGTATTTAAAAGTATGTTAGTTAAGCAATATCAACCTTTCACCATCCTGGTAAAAACAGAATAAATTTCTCAAATAAATAGATAAATAGCTGAACATGGACGGAAGGACACTCCTATATTGAGTGGGAAAATGACTCTTAGCCGAATTTTCTACGATTCAGTCATCGTTAAAATAGATTTTAAAAATATGCTAATTACGAGATCTCAACTTTTCACTTTCGTTAATTTTCATCAACTTTTCACCATCGTTGCTTCCTGTAAATGGATGGACGGACATTCCTATATAACTCAGATAATGATTTTGAGCTGATTTATCTACATTTAAAATAACTGTAAAAACTGTTTTAGAACATAATTGTTAGGTGGTCTCAACTTTTCACCATCTTATTGAGTAAACTTATCAAGAAAAGCTTCCTGCACATGAATGGACGGACGGACATTCGACTATGCCACTCAGAAAATGATTTTTAACAGTTTTATTTTTATTTCAAATATGTGTCAAAATGTGTTTTTTTTCAAAACATGTTAGTTACGTGGTCCCAAACTTTCACCATCGCTACGAGACAGAGTAAATTTATAAAATAAATGTCATACTATGCATGGATGGACGGACATCACTATATCAACTCAGATAATTACTTTACAACTATTTCTATACGTTTCAAACATTCTTAAAATAATTTATATTATTATATTTATATTTAAAATATGTTAGTTATGCAGTCTCAACCTTTCTCCATTCTTACCAGACAGAGTAAATTTGTCAAATTGCTGCCAGTAAATGGACGGACGGACAACCCTATATAGACTTGAAAAATGATTTTCAGCCAATTCATCAACATTTAAAATATCTGCAAAAACTGTTTTAAAACATGCTAGTTGCGTGGTCTCAACCTTTCATCATCGTTACGAGATATAGTAAATTTATAAAAAAAATCCATAATGTGCACGGCCGGACGGACATGACAATATAAACTGAGAAAATTATTTTCCAACTATTTTTCTATGTTTGAAGCGTCTTTAAAGATATGTTTAAAACATGTTGGTTACGTTGTCTCAACCTTTCACCATTCTTACCAGACAAAGTAAATTTATCATATTACTGCCTGTAAATGGATGGACGGACAATTCTATATACGAGTCGGAAAATGATTTTGAGCCAATTCATCAACATTTAAAATAACTGTAAAAACAGTTGTACAGCATCTATGTTACGCTATCTTAACTTTTCACCATCTTTACTAAACAGAATAAATTTAACAAAAAATTTAACTCCGTGCATGGACGGACGGACATGCCTATATCAACTCAGAATGTAATATTAAGCCGATTTATCTACGTTCCAGGATTCTGGTAAAAATGGTTTTAAAAATATGACCAAGTAAATTTATCAAACTGTTTCCTCTAAATGGAAGGACGGACAACCCTATAGCGACTCAAAACATGATTTTGATCCGATTTTTATGCATATTAAACATCTTTAAAAATGGTTTTCCAATACATACTTTAGTTATGTGGTTTCAACCTTTAACCTTTGCTATGCAACCGAGTCTAATTTCTTATTTGTTTTTGTATTTTTTTGCTTCAATGTTCATTTTCTATTTGATTAAATCCTTAGATAAATATTTGTTGAAAAAATATTTTCTTATTGTTGGTTTTATATCGAAAGAAAAATAAAACTAAAAATAATAATAAAACAACAAACAACTATAAATAAAATTCCCCAAAAAAAAAAATTGAAAAAAAAAAAACAAAAACAAATACGTAACAAATGTCATGTGAATACAAAACGACTTTTTGGAGTAATAGAGCAACATTAGCTTGACAATACAACACATACATTTGAACTGACATGCACAAACAAATATAGACATGAACACGACCCAGCAGTTCCAAGTGGCATTCATTGATTTGCTTTTAACTTAATTTAGATCAAATATCACTTTGATTAGTTTTAACCTGCGTCTAGATTACCTAGGACTTATAAAGTAAACAATTGATTTCTCTCTGCGTTCATTTAGGCAGAAATTTTATGAAAATTGAAGGAGAGGCTCCTTACCCATCGCACATACATATATGAGAGCATTTGTATATAAAAATAAAATAGCCTGTTTGTAGCAATATCTATGTACGTGTGTCTCTCTATATGCTATCATGTATGTGTAAGTATTTGCTACAGTATTAGTGTCGAAATATGTATGTCCGTCCATCCGTCTGTCTTTCTGTCTGTTTGTATGCTGAGTTAGCAAATAACATGTGTCGTCAGTTTGTTGCACAAAAGCAACAAATCAGTATGCAATCTAACAAACCATCAGGATCTCATACACATTTGTACAACATGTAGCATTAAATGTCACATACTCTAGATCTCTCTACCCCTCTCTCTCTCTCTCTCTCTACCTTTAATTCCCCTCAATTCCTACAAATGAAACAAATATTTCTAGCAGATATCGTACAAAAGGATTCAACAATTCAGTTTGTTTAGTTGCTTTGGTAAAAAACGCACGTACTTTTGTTTTGCAATAAAAACAAAACAAAAAACAAACTTTAAAGAGAACAAAACACACAGATGTCGCTTTTAGCTACAAAGCTATTTCTTTTTTTTTACTCCCAAACATTTTTTTAGTTTTATTTAAAATTTACCCAATAAGGATACAAATAAACACATATAAAAATCCTCAAAAACATGGAGAAAAAACGAACGAAAGAAAAAAAAAAATTTTTTGCAATAAAAATGAAGCATACAAACGTGGTCAGTTAAAAAGGACATGTTGCAACAGCTGTCACATCTTGTTTAACGAATTGTGGCACTAATGTGTATATATGTGTGTATGGGAAAACATACATACATATTTAGCTTGTAATGGAATATTAACAAGGACAAAGTATTCATGCCAAAGGAAACAAACGAAAAATAATCATAAATATAACAGCAAAAAAGTTACATTTTATTTTGCTTTTAAACAAACTGATTTTTATTGAAATTATAAATAAACTCAAAATTCATAAAAAAAATGACATAGTACATGCAGTAAATCTTTATTTTTAAGTTTCTTTAGTTTTTTTGTTCTTTTCCAGTAATAAACTCTGACATTTGCTTTGAGTTGTTGCTTATTGTCAAATTAAAATTTTGTTTTATGCTGCAGCAAGTTGTATGTAGTATGTGTACCTAATTAACTTGTCAACATAATAGGAAATGTGCATATCTAGAAATATGAAATTTGGGTTAACGGACAACTAATTGGAAGTCATCATAGTGATATTTGTAATTCGTCAAAAGAAAATCACCGCAGGATAACTAGAATCAAAAGTGTAAAGGATATTGTAGTCTCGCAAATCTTTGTACATATTGTATTGGATTTAATTGTAGAAATTAAATTGGAACAATAAACAGACTGAAAGCATGAGGCAGAATTGAGATGGATGAAAGTTGTCCTAGCAATCACTTGACGTCAACATTTGAGCGCTATGTAACTAACTAACTAACTAACTAACTAACTAACTAACTAACTAACTAACTAACTAACTAACTAACTAACTAACTAACTAACTAACTAACTAACTAACTAACTAACTAACTAACTAACTAACTAACTAACTAACTAACTAACTAACTACTAACTACTACTAACTACTAACTAACTAACTAACTAACTAACTAACTACTAACTAACTAACTACTAACTAACTAACTAACTAACTAACTAACTAACTAACTAACTAACTAACTACTAACTAACTAACTAACTAACTAACTACTACTAACTAACTAACTAACTAACTACAACTAACTAACTAACTAACTAACTAACTAACTAACTAACTAACTAACTAACTAACACTAACTAACTAACTAACTAACTAACTACTAACTAACTAACTAACTACTAACTAAACTAACTAACTAACTAACTAACTAACTAACTAACTACTAACTAACTAACTAACTAAACTAACTAACTAACTACTACTAACTAACTAACTAACTAACTAACTAACTAACTACCTAACTAACTAACTACAACTAACTAACTAACTAACTAACTACTAACTAACTAACTAACTAACTAACTAACTAACTAACTAACTACTAACTAACTAACTAACTAACTAACTAACTAACTAACTAACTAACTAACTAACTAACTAACTAACTAACTAACTAACTAACTACTAACTAACTAACTACTAACTCTAACTAACTAACTAACTAACTAACTAACTAACTAACTAACTAACTAACTACTAACTACTAACTAACTAACTAACTAACTAACTACTAACTAACTAACTAACTAACTAACTAACTAACTAACTAACTAACTAACTAACTAACTAACTAACTAACTAACTAACTAACTACTACTAACTAACTAACTAACTAACTAACTAACTACCTAACTACTAACTAACTAACTAACTAACTAACTAACTAACTAACTACTAACTAACTAACTAACTAACTAACTAACTAACTAACTAACTAACTACTAACTAACTAACTAACTAACTACTAACTAACTAACTAACTAACTAACTAACTAACTAACTACTAACTACTAACTAACTAACTAACTAACTAACTAACTAACTAACTAACTAACTAACTAACTAACTACTAACTAACTAACTACTAACTACTAACTAACTAACTAACTAACTAACTAACTAACTAACTAACTAACTAACTAACTACTAACTAACTAACTAACTAACTAACTAACTAACTAACTAACTAACTAACTAACTAACTAACTAACTAACTAACTAACTACTAACTAACTAACTAACTAACTACTAACTAACTAACTAACTAACTAACTAACTAACTAACTAACTAACTAACTAACTAACTAACTAACTAACTAACTAACTAACTACTAACTAACTAACTAACTAACTAACTAACTAACTAACTAACTAACTAACTAACTAACTAACTAACTAACTAACTAACTAACTACTAACTAACTAACTAACTAACTAACTAACTAACTAACTACTAACTAACTAACTAACTAACTAACTAACTAACTACTAACTAACTAACTAACTAACTAACTAACTAACTAACTAACTAACTAACTAACTAACTAACTACTAACTAACTAACTAACTAACTAACTAACTAACTAACTAACTAACTAACTAACTAACTAACTAACTAACTAACTAACTAACTAACTAACTAACTAACTAACTAACTAACTACTAACTAACTAACTAACTAACTAACTAACTAACTAACTACTAACTAACTAACTACTAACTAACTAACTAACTAACTAACTAACTAACTAACTACTAACTACTAACTACTAACTAACTAACTAACTAACTAACTAACTAACTAACTAACTAACTAACTAACAACTACTAACTAACTAACTAACTAACTAACTAACTAACTAACTAACTAACTAACTAACTACTAACTAACTAACTAACTAACTACTAACTAACTAACTACTAACTAACTAACTAACTAACTAACTAACTAACTAACTAACTAACTAACTAACTACTAACTACTACTAACTAACAACTAACTAACTAACTAACTAACTTCCATATGATATCAGGACGAGAATGATTCACCAATGTCTTCGGGTTGGAATTTCCATCATTCTTTGTCCTATTGGATAGTATTTAAGATACAATTTTTCAACAAGATCGGTCATGACCTCTCTGCGTTACAGTGGGTCAAAGTGTGACATGTTTCATGTTGGGTCTTGACATGAAATGCCCCATATACATATGCGCTATTTCACCACGGTTAGTACTATTAAATTGTAGATCATACACAAATTTTCAGCTCTATCAGACAATTAAAAAAAATATTTTTTTTTTGGAACTGTCTAAACTCCTTTGGAAAATTTTTGCTAGGACTATTAGGTGAAAAGTTTCACTCATTTCATATCCGGTATGATCAAAATGTCCAATCTTGAACGCTTCTAACTCCGACAGCTCTTGATCGATAGAGCTGATTGAAATTTGTGTGTTGATCTACTATCCCATAGTACTATATCCTTGGTACAGCGATTTTAGAAGATGGATCACTTGACACGTAATTGGCCATATGTATAGCCTATTTGATTTTTCGTTATATTAAATCCTTTAACTAACTTTCATAATAACTTTTCACTTAAAAATATTTTAACTGCAAAACCTTGTCATTAAGATATTTAGAATAATTAAAACCCATTACTTTTAGTTTCATTCCAAAAAAGAAAAAATACACCTTTAAAATAATCAATAAAGACAAAATTAACTCATCTACCTAACTAAAATCAACAAAAAATTGTAAAACCCTTCCTTTATTTTATTTTACCAGAAAATGGTTCATTAAATCTTTTTTTTTTTTTGCTTCCAACACTTACAAATTAGCTAAAGGAAATTTCTTTAGCAAATACTTGTATATTTCAACATTCATGAACAGCACACAAACACTCTCGTCCTCTAATAATCACTCCATTACGACACAGTTTCAATATTTAAGTGCGAGATGAGAGTAACAATGAGTTGTTTAACAATCACTAGAACACACACATACATACACGAAAAAAGGACGTGTAATTTGTAGACAAATACTCACGCAGGACACTGGCTGACACACAGACTAACACATTACAAACCAGCGCAATTGTAATGAACGTCAAACAAAATGTAACGTTAACGAAATGAGGAAATGACAGTGTCAATTGTTAAAACGGTCATGTGCCATTGGTTTGGGGAGGATGAAGACCAAATTGGAAGAAGAATAGATAAGAAACGTAGAATAAATATTTACGAAACACTGTTATTGTTTAACCCTTGAGTTTGGAAAAGGAATTATTGTTTTAAAGAAATTTTATTATTTAGCAAAATTTACAATTGTAAATTATTTAGAAATTTTACATTGCTACCAAAATCAAGGCATTCAATATAGAAAATATTTTATTTGACTACAACAACATTTTCTACTAATTAAATTTAACATTAAGAACTTCAACACAAAATTATCCTTAACATCCTTGTTAGGGTTAAATAATAAAATGTCTCAACACCTTGTTCAACACTTCAAGTAAACCTGTACTTATTTTATTTTCCTCTTTCAGTATTTGTTTTATTTCCTTTTCTCTTTTTTTGGGGGCCTTTTTTACGAAAAAGAATCAATTGTAATTTAAATCAACGCTTAAGTGGCTTTCTACAGCTTGACAAGCCAGGCAAATGGTCATTGTATTTAACAAAAAAAAGAAAAGGAAGTAAAGAAAATAAAAAGGACAATTTCCCAAACAACTGAAAAAACCCTTAAGAATTTACCACAAATTTTCTTAAAACGGTCAAGTAGTTGTTGTCTTTTGTTAAATCAAGAGCTTAAGATTTTTATATCAATGACACAAAAGCTTAAAAATCATAAAAAAAACAAGAAAACATTTTAAAATAGCTTGATTTGTAATTCTAAAAAAAATAAAATTGAAAACTATACAAGTTTCTTTAGTTTATTTTCATGTATAAAGCAATAGAAGAGAAATTATTTTTCTTTTTTTTTTTTCAAAACAATTGCTCAAGCATATACAAATTGATTTTCAACAGATTTTACATGAATATAAACTAATATAGACAAACACATACACACATATACCCATCACATAAGCAAAAGGATATACAAGAATGTATTTTGTATTGGTTTATGCAGAAAGAACTATTACAATAATAAACAACTGCTTAATATATCCTGTGACTTATGTATGAGAATTTATGTGAATGTATAATGTATGTATGATGGTATGATAATGATGTGTTGAAATGTTATCTAATATGTTGTACAGTAAGAAGAATCTTTACATTCATACATACATAAACATAAACACAATTGTTTATCTGTATGTATGTGTAAATAAGTACAACATTATAGTCTGCTGAAAACTACATTGTAAAAGTTCTAAATTACATATGCATTACATTCATCACTTTATAAAACATATACATACATACAGCATAAGATGTACAATACATATGTTTACCAGGCTACAATATGTGGCAATAATACTCTTGCATCCCTATAAATGCTTAAGAATTTCAACTTTAATATAAGAAGATAAGTTTTAACACAATTGTACTTTATGTAAACGTAAACACAATATGGTAACAGAGTGAGAGAGAATAAGTTAAACAATTTGCCATTTGTATTTACTTTAATAATGAATTTATGTGTAAAACATGTAATATTTGGGTAAAAAATGGGCTTGTATGAAAAAAATGTAATTTTTGTGTAAAAATGTAATTGTTGTGTAAAAATGTAATTGTTGTGTAAAAATGTAATTGTTGTGTAAAAACGTAATTTTTGTGTAAAAATGTAATTTTTGTGTACAAATGTAATTTTTATGTACAAATGTAATTGCCGTGTACAAATGTAATTTTTGTGTTAAAATGTAATTTTTGTGTAAAACTGTAATTTTTGTGTAAAATGTAATTCTTGTGTAAAAATGTAATTTTTGTGTTAAAATGTAATTTTTGTGTAAAAATGTATTTTTTGTGTAAAAATGTAATTGTTGTGTAAAAATTTCATTTTTGTGTGTTAAAATGTATTTTTGTGTTAAAATGTAATTTTTGTGTTAAAATGTAATTTTTGTGTTAAAATGTAATTGTGTGTGTTAGTTAGTTAGTTAGTTAGTTAGTTAGTTAGTTAGTAGTTAGTTAGTTAGTTAGTTAGGTTAGTTAGTTAGTTAGTTAGTTAGTTAGTAGTTAGTTAGTTAGTTAGTTAGTTAGTAGTTAGTTAGTTAGTTAGTTAGTTAGTTAGTTAGTTAGTTAGTTAGTTAGTTAGTTAGTTAGTTAGTTAGTTAGTTAGTTAGTAGTTAGTTAGTTAGTAGTTAGTTAGTTAGTTAGTAGTTAGTTAGTTAGTTAGTTAGTTAGTTAGTTAGTTAGTTAGTTAGTAGTTAGTTAGTTAGTTAGTTAGTTAGTTAGTTAGTTAGTTAGTTAGTTAGTTAGTTAGTAGTTAGTTAGTTAGTTAGTTAGTTAGTTAGTTAGTTAGTTAGTTAGTTAGTTAGTTAGTTAGTTAGTTAGTTAGTTAGTAGTTAGTTAGTTAGTTAGTTAGTTAGTTAGTTAGTTAGTAAGTTAGTTAGTTAGTTAGTTAGTTAGTTAGTTAGTTAGTTAGTTAGTTAGTTAGTTAGTTAGTTAGTTAGTTAGTTAGTTAGTTAGTTAGTTAGTTAGTTAGTTAGTAGTTAGTTAGTTAGTTAGTTAGTAGTTAGTTAGTTAGTTAGTTAGTTAGTTAGTTAGTAGTTAGTAGTTAGTTAGTTAGTAGTTAGTTAGTTAGTTAGTTAGTTAGTTAGTTAGTTAGTTAGTTAGTTAGTTAGTTAGTTAGTTAGTTAGTTAGTTAGTTAGTTAGTTAGTTAGTTAGTTAGTTAGTTAGTTAGTTAGTTAGTTAGTTAGTTAGTTAGTTAGTTAGTTAGTTAGTTAGTAGTTAGTTAGTTAGTTAGTTAGTTAGTTAGTTAGTTAGTTAGTAGTTAGTTAGTTAGTTAGTTAGTTAGTTAGTTAGTTAGTTAGTTAGTTAGTTAGTTAGTTAGTTAGTTAGTTAGTTAGTTAGTTAGTTAGTTAGTTAGTTAGTTAGTTAGTTAGTTAGTTAGTTAGTTAGTTAGTTAGTTAGTTAGTAGTTAGTTAGTAGTTAGTTAGTTAGTTAGTTAGTTAGTTAGTTAGTTAGTTAGTTAGTTAGTTAGTTAGTTAGTTAGTTAGTTAGTTAGTAGTTAGTTAGTTAGTTAGTTAGTTAGTTAGTTAGTTAGTTAGTTAGTTAGTTAGTTAGTTAGTTAGTTAGTTAGTTAGTTAGTTAGTTAGTTAGTTAGTAGTTAGTTAGTTAGTTAGTTAGTTAGTTAGTTAGTTAGTTAGTTAGTTAGTTAGTTAGTTAGTTAGTTAGTTAGTTAGTTAGTTAGTTAGTTAGTTAGTTAGTTAGTTAGTTAGTTAGTTAGTTAGTTAGTTAGTTAGTTAGTTAGTTAGTTAGTTAGTTAGTAGTTGTTAGTTAGTAGTTAGTTAGTTAGTTAGTTAGTTAGTTAGTTAGTTAGTTAGTAGTTAGTTAGTTAGTTAGTTAGTTAGTTAGTTAGTTAGTTAGTTAGTTAGTTAGTTAGTTAGTTAGTTAGTTAGTTAGTTAGTAGTAGTTAGTAGTTAGTTAGTAGTTAGTTAGTTAGTTAGTTAGTTAGTTAGTTAGTTAGTTAGTTAGTTAGTTAGTAGTTAGTAGTTAGTTAGTTAGTAGTAGTTAGTTAGTTAGTTAGTAGTTAGTTAGTTAGTAGTTAGTTAGTTAGTTGTTAGTTAGTTAGTTAGTTAGTGCGCTCCTTAACGAGTGCCACAGGTGGAATCCCACCATCTTTGGTCTACGAGAATACAACACTAACCACTAACCTACCGCAAGCCACACCTTTCAAAGTAAAATTTACATTTTGATGTAAAATTTCATTTTAAGTAAAATTTACTTTTTGTTGTAAAATTTTCACTTTAAGTAAAATTTACATTTTCATGTACAATTTGCATTTTCATGTAAAATTGACATTTTGATGTGAAATTTACATTTGGATTGTAAAATTACATTTTGATGTAACATTTACCTTTTTGAAGTAAAATTTACATTTTGAAGTAAAATTTACATTATGAAGTAAAATTTACATTTTGAAGTAAAATTACATTTTGATGTAAAATTTACATTTTGAAGTAAAATTTACACTTTGATGTAAAATTTACATTTTGAAGTAAAATTAACATTTTAAAGTAAAATTTACATTTTTATGTAATTTACATTATGATGCATAATTTACATTATGATGCATAATTTACATTTTGGAGTAACAAATACCAGTTGATAAAAATTTTTATGTAAAATTTACATTTTGTGTAGATAATGACAGTTTTACGTAACAATTGGTAAAATTTACTTTTTTCAAACGCTGTTTAAGTGGGTGTGGTTCACTTTATTTTGAATTTTCCATAACTATTTTTAAAAATTAATTATTGACGAATTTCAAATGTATAAATTGTTACTCTGTTTAAGCAC
This sequence comes from Lucilia sericata, assembly GCF_015586225.1. Taxonomy (NCBI): domain Eukaryota; kingdom Metazoa; phylum Arthropoda; class Insecta; order Diptera; family Calliphoridae; genus Lucilia; species Lucilia sericata. The sequence goes on along the minus strand of NW_023995570.1, from coordinate 3,132 downwards.
AGACACAAGTGTTTGCATGTAAGTATTTACCCTTGTGTATGTTATGTATGGTTAGCAGTATATTATTATGTTCTACTAGAGACTTCTACTAACTGAGAGTACAAAAAAAAACAGAAAAGAAAACAACAATAACAAATAAGTAGATAAACAAACAAATAAACAATTGTTGTTGGTCTATAGTTGGAACTAATACAACACAAACATAAACAATACCCAAATAAAGGAGTAAAGTAGGACGAAAGTCGACTAAAGGAGGAAAAAAAACAAACAACTACAAATCAAAGTCATTGAAGCAAATACTAACAGACTAACATTTCTTTAAAATACTCATACTTACATACACATAGATATCCTTACACACACATTTAATTTAAAGATGAAGAAGATGCTTAAAGTTTTTCTTGGTAGGAAAGGAAAAAATTGTATAAAACTAAACAAAATAGAACAGAATAGAGTAGAATTTAGAAAAAAACCAAGGATTTTGTAAAGCAAACAAATAGTGCTTATAAAAATTGATAAATCTCAACAAACAATTCAACCACAAACAATAGAACCAGAGAGAAAGGGAGGAAAAAACGAAATAAATGGAAAAGAAAACTAAAAACTAATAAAAATGCAACAACTTTGTATAAACTACAATGAAATATTATTATTAATTTGAGGAATATGTTCTTGGTATGTGATTGGTTTTGGTATTTGTTAAAAATCGGTATTGGGGTTTTTAAGTTAATTAAAAAGATTAGTTTGATTTTAAGAAAAAATATAAAAAATCTACAAAAACGATTTTCATAAAGTGAAAAACTGGTCAATGAGCCTGTTAGAAGCGTCCTAGCTAAACTGTAACTATAAAGGAGTTTTAGCTGTTGAGGCTGTACAAATTATATACCGACCCCTGGGAATATCGGCAAAATAACCTTTTCCAAGGCCTTTTCCAAAAATGTAGCTTTCCTCTTAAAAATAGTTTTTTTTCCACCTTAATTGCTTAACTCCATGATGAATGAATTTGCATTATTTATAATTCTGCTTAATGATTTTTTTCATATAAATCCTGGGTTTTTTTTTTTTGCAAAGTCTTCATTGTGTTTTCAACAATATAAATTATTTTGAATTGTTAATTTTTGCCTTTTTTGTCAGTTAATTTATAAAAATTCTCTCGAGCAGTCATTTGATTAAAGTAAATAATCTACCAACACTGATTATACAGCATTTTAATATTAATAAAATCATAAAATAATAAACATAAAAATAAAACTACACTTTCCTGTCCACTGCTCTACACTGCTCTGCTTAGCATACAAAGGACCACTGAACAACATTTAAAACCCACTTAACAATAATTTGTAATTTACACCAAAAAAACACACAAAATAAAACCCTTTTTTCTCAATGAAAGGACTCTTCATGAACACATGCTGCCGGTAATTAGTGGCAGAAAAAAATTCAAAAAAACAATCCTCGAAAACAGAATTTCATTTTGTTAATAAGTTTCGTTGGACAACAACCTCATTGAAAGCATTCAACATTATTGTCCCTTTTTTTCGTGCTGTCTTGTCCTCACAGTATTAGTACATATTATAATTGTCCTTGTTGTCAAACCATTTTTAAACAGGTAATAAAGTTAATGACAAAAAAACAAACAGGAAAAAATTACTTAACAAAAAATCATAAAAAAATTCACGGAAAATAATTCGTAATAAACAAAAGTATTTTTTAACACAAAAAAAAAAATAACTGTAGCAGCCTGTAGAGAAACAATGAAAAAATAATCCTTATTCCAACAATTTTTTTTTTTGCTTTTCAAGTCATTCATTAATATTTTATGGTTAAAGATTTGAAAAGGGGTTTATATTGTTTGTAACGATACTTTTTCTCTCTAGATGTTAAGGAAGATGTAGCTGATGATGGCTGTATAAGTAGGTTGTAGGTGACAAATTTATTTTTTAATTAAGAATCATATGATGCAGAAATATCACACTTTTTTCTGTTTGTTTTCAGCCATGAATACCTACTTATGTTTTTTTTATAAAAAAAAAATAATGATAATTACCACCCATTTTGTTTTTCAAGATTTACATTAAAATTTTTCTTAATTTTTGCGGCTTTCTCATTTCTGAAAATTTGTAATAAACTTATTTTGAAAAGAAATGTTTTTACTTTTTTCGCTAGCAACTTAAAAAGTGAATTAATTAACCCGTAAAAAACATAAAAAAGAACTCTAGAACAGAACTACAGAACAAGAACAGAACAAGAACAGAACTAGAACAGAACTAGAACAGAACTAGAACAGAACTAGAACAGAACTAGAACAGAACTAGAACAGAACTACAACAGAACTACAGAACTAGAACAGAACAGAACTAGAACAGAACTAGAACAGAACTAGAACAGAACTAGAACAGAACAGAACTAGAACAGAACTAGAACAGAACTAGAACAGAACTAGAACTAGAACAGAACTAGAACAGAACTAGAACAGAACTAGAACAGAACAGAACTAGAACAGAACTAGAACAGAACTAGAACAGAACTAGAACTAGAACAGAACTAGAACAGAACTAGAACAGAACTAGAACAGAACTAGAACTGAACTAGAACAGAACTAGAACAGAACTAGAACAGAACTAGAACAGAACTAGAACAGAACTAGAACAGAACTAGAACAGAACTAGAACAGAACTAGAACAGAACTAGAACAGAAACTAGAACAGAACTAGAACAGAACTAGAACGGAACTAGAACAAACTAGAACAGAACTAGAACAGAACTAGAAGCAGAACTAGAACAGAACTAGAACAGAACTAGAACAGAACTAGAACAGAACTAGAACAGAACTAGAACAGAACTAGAACAGAACTAGAACAGAACTAGAACAGAACTAGAACAGAACTAGAACAGAACTAGAACAGAACAGTAGGAAGAAGAATAGAACAAAATTATATTTATTGTCGCCTTTGCTGGGTTAATTTTATACCTTTTCAAACTATGCATAACAATTTCTTTAAGATTTTTCTTTTCATCTTCTTACAACTCTAGACACAATACCAAAAACTATATGCTAAAGAAATAAGGCTAAGACTTACTTATGAATTATAATAAAAGGAAATATTTGTTTTGTAGCTTTCTGCGAACGAG